>NW_008794490.1:564737-566704 GCF_000699145.1 Aptenodytes forsteri
CCCCCGGTATCCATACAGGCTGGGGGATGAAGGGATTGAGAGCAGCCCTGCCAAGAAGGACTTGGGGGGACTGGTGGATGAAAAGCTGGACATGAGCCAGCAATGTGCACTCACGGCCCAGAAGGCCAATCGTATCCTGGGCTGCATCAAAAGCAGCGTGGCCAGCAGGTTGAGGGAGGTGATTCTGCCCCTCTACTCTGCTCTGGTGAGACCCCACCTGGAGGACTGTGTCCAGCTCTGGAGCCCTCAGCATAAGAAAGACATGGACCTGTTGGAGTGGGTCCAGAAGAGGGCCACGAAAATGATCGGGGGATGGAACATATTGTTCTGCATATTGTAAACTTTAGTTGCAGTATGTATTTGATCCATTCAGACAAGAGGTGATGTTCTAGTGTTTCTTCCCCTCCATAGTAATCTGCAGACAAGTTCATTGAAGTCTTCTAAAAACGGAAGGGATTAAATGTAGCCAAAGCATTTCAAAATAATAAATCTTTAAAAATTAAAGTCTGCAACACTGTTTCTGATCATTGCTTCAGTTGCTGTGAAACTGTGATTTCTGGTTGTGGTTAATGATGTGGAACGAGTATGTGATGAGGTCTAATGTCAGACCACTACCAGGTGCTATGAATTATGGAAGGAACAGTTACCTACTTTGAGTCATTTATTGTTAAATAATACCCAGCCTGCTTCAACTGTATTCCTAAAAGCCTCATTTTTACTTACGGCACCTAACAGAATAAGGAATAAAGCAATTGAAGTCAATATATTTGAATTAACAGTAATCAAAGTAAATTAAAAGAAACAATTATTTTTTTCCAGTTTAAAAACAACCATACTAAACATAGGTCAAAGTATAATGAAAGTGTTTTGGAGAGCTACATTTGTTCCATTTCTTCCAGGACTAGCTCCACTTCAGGGCTATGAACAATGTTTTGATAGAAATTCGGGTCCACATTATATTTCTACAGAGTAAATCCAGAATCATACTGTTATATTCATGAACAAAAGACAATAAAACCACCTCTGATTTTCTACTTCTGTAATCACATCTGTAAAAGCAGATTAGAAACATTTTGCTTTTGCAAATTAAATGCAAATGAGCTAGCTGTGGAAGGAACAACGCACTAGAGAATAAGACCTATCATCCACAGAAGGGATCTTTAGTAACTGCCCAACATTACAGAATGCCATCAAGGAAGGAAGAAGTGGTTTACAAACTACGAGGGACTTTTCCCTCCATTTAAAACAACCTAAACCACATCATTTGTGATAAAACTTCTAACATATAGAATTAACCTTCATTCTTTGGCAGGTTGTTGACCATTTAGGAGATCATTAGAAGTAGTCATAGTAATTTGGTTATTTAAGTTGAATCTCTCCCTGCTAAGTTAAATCCCCCTCATTAACATAATCAATTTACAGTAACTCTCTTGAATATGAAAATGATATAGCTTAGTTTTATTTCAGTGATGTAGCTGCAAGCTTCAAGACTACGTAAGAATTTGATACTGAATTTGTGAGCTTTTCATGTTCCCAGTTTCTGGGAACATAAGATGCTTTGCCAGAGCTACTCTGACACCTTTTCCAGTACAAACAAAAGATGTTGCAATCGCAGCTAAACTGCCTCTTATATATATCCTTTTCTTACCCTAACTAGTTTCCTAGTTTTCACTAATCTACTTGTTTTACTGTGAAAGATTCACCATACTTGCAAGTTTGGGACTGATGATGTGGGTGGGGTAGGGACTGAGATTTGTATTAGTCACTACCAAAGAAAATGACATTTGGCAGCATCCTGTGTTGTCATAGAATCATAGAATCATAGAATAGTTTGGGTTGAAAGGGACCTTTAAAGGTCATCTAGTCCAACCCTCCTGCCATGGGCAGGGACATTTTCAACTAGATCACGTTGCTCAGAACCCCGTCCAACCTGACCTTGAATGTTTCCAGGGATGGGGCATCCACCA
>NW_008794490.1:570816-571815 GCF_000699145.1 Aptenodytes forsteri
GGCCCGCCCCCCCCGCCTCTCCCTTCAGCAGTTCCGTCTGCGTGGAGGCATTGGCCACCACTGGGGTAGATGGTGCCGACTCCCCAGCTGGAGCCGCAGCCTTTACCCTCAGATGAGTGCCCACCATTCTGCCTTGAGGTTTGGGTAGGATGAGTGCCCTTGACCTGTGCCTGGTTGCTGGGTTATATGTACACCGAGTCCCCCACTCGGCCCGTGGAATGCCCCTCCTTCGAAGAGGCGCCCTCCCTGCGCACCCTCTCTCACGAACTGCTGTGCAAACTGCCGCGCCACGCCCTAGCTGACGTGCCACTCCCTGTTTGCCCATCCTGGTCGCAGGGCTCCTGGTGGCTAGCGCTCCCTGGGGCTGCCTTTAGTGGTAGTGGGGGGTGGCTGCTGTTACTCCTGGCCTCGCCCACACCTCATCAGCTGCCCTCGCAAGAGCTGCCGGTTCCCGGCAGGTCCCTGTGCCCCCCCAGGGTTTCCCTGGCTCAGGACCCCCCCATCATGTCTTCATATATTCCACCTTTTCTATTGTGTTCATTTGGAAGCAAAATAAATAGTGCTTCATATATGCCATGCCTGCCTATCTTAAGGGAATACATATCTGATCTTACAGGTGTTTCCTTTTGAAACAGCACATATAGGAGAAGCTTGGGAGCCTGGCTTAGGTTTAAATCAGTATTTTTGTTCTGTAACACACTGTGTTAGTTTCTATTCTTATACACAGGTGTCCTGGTTTCGGCAGGGATAGAGTTAATTTCCTTCCTAGTAGCTGGTACAGTGCTATGTTTTGGACTTAGGATGAGAACAAAGTTGATAACGCACCCATGTTTTAGTTGTTGCTAGGTAATCCTTACACTAGCCAAGGACTTTTTAGTTTCCCATGCTCTACCGACTGAGAAGGCTGGAGGTGCCCAAGAAGCTGGGAGGGGGCACAGCCAAACTGGCCAAAGGGACATTCCATACCATGTGACGTCATGCTCAGTACATAAACTGGGG
>NW_008794490.1:572038-585491 GCF_000699145.1 Aptenodytes forsteri
TTTGTGTATTATTATTATTATTATTACATTGCTATTATAATTGCTATTATTATTTTATTTCAATTATTAAACTGTTTTTATCTCAACCCACGAGTTTTTTCTCACTTCTACTCTTCCAATTTTCTCCTCCATCCCAGCAGGGGGCGGGGGGGAGGAGTGAATGAGCAGCTGTGTGGTGCTCAGTTGCTGACTGAGGTTAAACCACAACAGGTCATCAGAAAATTGCCAACAAACCATTTTTTCTCCATTCAAAAAAAAGACATTAAGAGCCCTTAGTAAGCAGTATAGACTGAATTTTCTTTAACAAATTATTTCAGACATTTATAGCAAAGTTTTAGTTGAAACTGAAGAGCATAAGAAAAGAATTATGCATGAGAATCCTGGCTGCAAACCCATCTGGTGACCACAGGGTACCTCCCTCATAGGTTCTGTTTTCCATTCCAGCTATGTGCCCTAGTTCATCAGGAATCTCTTTTCTCAGTATTTCATCCTGCTGGCAATTTATGTTTATGTACAACTAAGTATTTTTATGGCCAATGCAAGACTGATCCCAGAGTTAAATAACATTTTCCTCATGTAGGGTATAAAAAGCTTGGCTAATCCAATTTGTATTTCTTTATTTACATAAAGAAGCACAGCTCTAAAGGGGAGACTAAATGAGGCTGTCATATTTGCCATATTGTCATCTATCAGGTTGGGAACTTGAAACTTTGCCTTTCCCCACATGAAATTACCTAAGATCTTTTAGCCTATTTCCTATTTTTGATGCCTTCTTTTGCTTTTCTTTTCATTAATTTTGAAGGTTTTAAAATATCTTTTTTTTTGGGGGGTGGGCTGTTTTTTCCAGTGAAGAACATGATGTTTTAAAACAATTTTATTTTTTTTATAAAATATGTTTATTAGATGTGAGAACCACCTTGTACCTAGCCCTAGCTAGGCACAATCACTTCACACACAGGTCTGCACAGCTGAAGGTGTGTGTCAGGTTAACAGTTTAGAAAACAAAAAAATAACATAATGAATAGTAGCAATCAAATTAACTGAAATAATTAGGTGTTACCAATAGCTTCTAGCATAGCATAGTTTTTCAGTGGCCTAAACGTTTATCCAAAAATTAACTCTGGTTAAACTTGACTTTCTTTGACTTCAGAATTGTTACAGAAACGTAGGCTGGAAATGAAGCAAATTTAGCTTATTTATAGAAATCAGGTAGATGGAAGGAATCTAACCTTTAATGTTGAACTTGAAGAGTGAGAATATTCATCTAGACCTGCCAGAGAGGAGTCATCTTTGGAGAAACATGATGTTGTTCTATGGAATCCAGATCACACACATACTTCACAGTGTCTTGGCATTTGGAGGCATCACAGCATTTCAGCCAGTGTAGTAAACCAACCAGTAATATTTTCAGCTATGGTTTGTTTGCTTGTTTGTTCGCTTGTTTCATCTACATTTTCTCTGACTTCTGTGACTTTTGGGCTGTATCCTCATTCTTCTGTGGTATTATTTTGACAGTTTCCATGTCCTGGGAATATGTCTCATGGACAGTTTTCATGAAGTTATCCAAGCAATGGCCAGGGGTCTGTATCATTTGAATGGTAAATTTATTAAGATTAGAGGTAAAAGCCAACTCAAATAAATGTGCAAGTTTTCATATATACTGTATTTGATTCCTCTCACAGTGAAACAGGGAAGTATTTTGGTTTGCTTATATGGAAAAGAAAGAATAACATTGTGTAAAATACATGTTCATTTGTCTCTCCTTTTGTTGCCAAAGCAGAGGCCTGTGACACCTATTAATTATAAATGTATAAAAATGGTTATAGTTAATATTAATTTACTTACAAAATATATAAATACTAATTTGCTTACAAATACAAACATACCAAAACAGTATGAATGTAGCGTGACCAACAGGAGTATACAAGTACTTCAGCAGTATACAAGTACTTGTTAACAATGTGATGGCATTCCTAGTCACAACGAATACATAAGTATGAGCTCCAACGTAACAAAGACATATAGTTGCCCCGGAAGATACACAAATGATAAAAGTTTCTGCAAGTAGTCAGGGCATCCAGCTCAATATAGAAAAATGACTGGCAAAACTAAAACCAAAAGAAGGAGTGCCGATAACAGATGAGGTCCCATTTTGGGAAGGGCTGAAAAGAGCAAAAACCCATCAAGCATGAAGAAGCTAAACAGAAAACAAGGACAACAAACTCACATCAGTTCCAGCTTCTCTCACCAAAGAGCTCTGAAGCTTGCTCACCTCAACTTCAGCAACCAAGTTCCTTCAAGGACTGTACCTATCCACGCTAAATATGCAGCATCAGGTCTGTAGTATAAGTGCATGCATGTAATATATTTTGTGTGTTAATTAAACATTAGTACAAAGTGTTAATTAATTAATGAATTTTAGTTTTAACTTGCCTGATTTTTCAGTCTTCTAAACTCTCCCCTCACAGTAGTCTCGAACTTGACAACTGAGATGTGTATATATATATCACATACACTGATACACACACACACACACACACACACACACACACACACACACACGTGTATGCCACATAAATATATATGCCACATTTGCCAGTAACTCTTCTCTTTTCTGGGTCACTAATAGTCTCCCTAAGACTTTTTTCAAGCCATGATCCATGTTCAGTCCTCTTATGAGGAAAAGAGTACTCCTGAATTTCTTACTATGTTATATCTTTTAGCTCTTTGAGGCTTATCATCATGCACAGAACACCTCCATATCCTCAAAAATTCTTTGAAGGTGGAGACACAGAGTATCTGGAACGTGTCATTTCTTTCCAGCTTCAGAATGACCGTAGAAAAAAATTTTAATTATACTAATTTGCATCCTGCCTCTTCCTGCCCAGGAAGCAATGAATGAACCTGTTCTTCATCTCTTAGTCTGCTTTATACATGTAGTTTATCAATTTTTGAAAACAGAGTTTTAGTCCAGTTAAAAAATCAATTAGAGATGGACACCAGATTCTCTGTCAGTTACTTTTATAAAAATATTTAGCAATGACTAAATAAAATCATATTCGTGGTTGGTGGTTGTTTGTGGAGATTTTTTGGGGGGGTGTTTTTTGGGTTTTTTTATGGCAAGCTATTAAGAACATTAAAAAAATTTGAGTGCTGGAAAGTGTTAATGCTCTGTTGTAATTCTGCCCACAATAGTGTTGTAAGCATAGTTTAAGCAATGTACATTTACAACGTGTTGTTGGGTATTATACGATATGTGACATTAAGTGTAAGGTTATTTATTAAATAATGACAATACTTTTAAATTGCATTTTTAGAATAGTATTTTACTGACTATGCTGTCAAAATATGCATGAAGGTTTTTGGAAAAAGAAACTTTAAACACGTGACAGTTGCATTTGACAGTTTATTTTGCTTTGGTTGTGATTTTTACCTGTTTAGACTTTTTAATTATATTTGTCCTTTGACAAGATACAGGTTGAGTTTATCCAGTGCTAAAAATAGTAAAATTCCTAGTCAATAGGCAATATAATTTCATCCATATTATGCATAGAAAGGAACAACGAGGAATTAACTACAAATTATTCCAACTTTTTTGAAAAAGAGTAGTACATCCAGCAAAGACACTGTCTACACTCCTTACAGTTGGCAGTAATCTTTTGGTGATTGTACTGTGTTTCGTGAATTATTTTTCAGTAAATTATGATCTAGTGAATATTGTTGCTACGGGACTGCAGGGAACATAGTGAGTTTGGGAAGATTTAAGTAATTTAATGAAATATTTTTTTTAGTGGTGTAATATAGATTTTATATTGAAATTTCACTTGGTGTTTGCTTTTTGGTGTTTGCCAGCTGAAAGTAGAAAGAATTAAGTTCTAGCACAGTCAAAAAGCCAGAAAGGTTTTGGATGGGTGTAATGGCAAGGATTTCATTGCCTTCAGACACTGATTAGATCACCTTTATGACTGGCACAGTCAGGCTACTGATGTTTATGCCTAATTCATGCAGCCCTGAGAACAGGCAGATTTTTCCACTAATAGTAAAAAATTCAAGTAAGATTTTGTTTATAAACAGCACAATTCCTCTTAGAAAACTCTGTCTTTGCATTAGTATTTTCAAGAAAGCCAGTAATTTTATCTTCTTTAATTAAATTTATCATTACACTTCTTTAGAAGACCTAAATACACCAGAATAAAGAAGGTTATTTATGAAGTGTCTGTTCCATGTAAATACTAGACAGTTGATTTAGCCTGCTCTATGAGAGTCATCCTTAATTGCTTACCCATAAGGAGATAATGTATTAGAAACATCATCATTTTCTTTATACTTTCCATTCTGCGTGGCATGGAGAAAATTTAACTTATTGTAAGTGGAGGGATTTTTTCCTTTTTTAATTCATCAGTGCTCATCATGGCTACTATGCTGGAAGTTTAGAGTTGTATAATAATTTAGATGTTAATGGAATCTTTTAACTAAATAAACACATAAAAAGGAATAAATAAAGAAATACTCTGCGACTCACAATAGAGAAAGACAAATTGTACAACCCAGAGATAAAATTAAAACATCTCTACTGGTCACCATTTTAGATGTTTTCATCAACACTTGTTGAATGAGATGTTTGACTAATCATTTTCTGAAATATTAACTGGGAAATCTATAATATATTTAAAGAACTTAATATTTTTTTCTTTTATTTTTCTTGCTCTAAATGTATAAATATGGGTTATTTGTTTATTGAAACCAAAGATTTACACCCCATAATAGATATGTTGACTGCAGAGTAAATTATTTTATTAGAGTAAGTACCATGTTCTTGTTAGGTAAAACAGAACACCAGATTTATTACATCAGTAAATACAACAATTAAAAGGCAGTCTTTTGGAAATATGTAAAGAGAAGTGCTGTCTTTCTCTCTGTCCTTTTTTTAAGTTATTATTCTTTTTTATTTTTAATTTTAGGTATCTGATGTTCCTAAATTAACTTTTAAAGCAAAGTGAAGTCTGAAAAATAGGACTCATAACTCATTTTGTCAAGCTGATAAAAAAATGTTTTTATAAATGGAAAGAAACAGCAATAAATTACTACTTTTTTGATTGATGGTTTGCATTACATTGTTCAGATACAGTAGGGGTATAAAATAAATCTAACTGTAATAACTGTTCTGTTGGATAATTTGATCATAAATGTCATAATTAGAAATATATATATGGCTTACACTACCAGAAGTGTGATTAACACTTAACATACCAAGAAAATATATGTTATCTGTGTACAGTTTAAGACTTTCTGAAATGCAGAATATGATTAACCTAAACTTTTTGGCATATTGATTCTTGTTCATACTGTAAATTTTTAGTGCAATCAAGGTGAAATGTGAAAATGCAATCACATGATTTCACAGGCTCTTTTGTGTATAACTCTCTTCAAAATGACAATGTTAAAAAACAGTTAAAATCTTTATTGGAACATTATTTTATATATTGCTCCTCACTGTTTCAGTAAGTGCCAGTATTTTTTTTTTATTGTTCCCAAATTCAAAATTCATTACTTGGAGAAACTTAAAACAATACTTGAAATTATGACCCTTGTTTTAATTAACAAGCTTACCAAATTTCTTGGTACTGCAAAGTTTTGGTACAAAGATGAAGATCTATCCAGTTTCACATCTGCCAACTGTGACATGACAGCTACGATAATCTCGTGTACCATTAAGTCAGCTGGGAGTAGTCTTTAGCATAAAACTTAAGACAAGCATAAGATTCTAAATACATGTATTAAACAGCATTATTTGACATAGATGTAACACAAATAACTATGCACTCTGATGGTGCCGCTTAATTAGAAGATTATTCATTTCACATTAAGCTGAATTTGAAATCAGAGCTGGTAATTTTTTTTACCATTTTAAAATATGTCTTTTAAAATAGTGACACTGACTGAAAGCCTTGTTATAATAATGGTTAATCTACCTTTTTTCTGTCTGATAAATCTAATTACTACCTTATTAAGTTAATTAATATCTTAAAACAAAGCTAAGCAAATAATTTCTATCAAATAACTTATCAAAACTTTTATTTTTTGTTCACAAAACTTGTTTGTCCATTTCTTTGCCTCTGGCTTCTTACTGTATTGATTGACTGTAACAATTTTGCAATTGTCCAATAAAAAAGAGTTGGTTTGAGTTTTGGTTCATCACATAAATTACATGATATGATTTCTGTTCCTCAGAAGGATAACCCATCTGAGACACTTGGAAGACAGACAGAACTAAAATGTTTTAGAAGGAAAGAAAAAGTGGAATAAATCAATGTCTTGTGAACATAGGCCCAAAAAGAAACCTTAAAAAAGGATATTTTAAAACTTTTTTTTATTTTTGGTTACACTGGTCTCCTTTTTTTAGAAAATATTGATTATCTTAAGATTCTAGCTTATGGTATAGTGATAAAATAGTGTTCTGTCTCAATATGTTTCCCATGCTTATGTGTGATCTTGATTACTAATACTGTGTTATGGATTGTTTATGGAGTCTTATAGATATGTCTGACACTTAAGTTCCATCTTTCCCTAAACAGAAAGAACATAGACTCTGATCCTGAAAAGCATTTTGATAAATTTGAAAATTTAGGTCTGTCTTTCCAGTAGCCTTGACAGAACTTTACAAAATATGATGGCACTACAATGATGCCTGTTCTCAGATGAATGCCCCACCTCTCTACCAGAGGCACCAGGGTTTTAAGCTAAACACAGGTGAGAACTGCAATGGCTGCTGTACAGGCACATGCCCATTTCTGCATGCATTTCTGATTGACAAGTGAAAACCACCCTGTACAATCCCTGATACAAAGAGAAGTATGTAGTTTGAAGAAGACAAAGGTATTATAACAATGGCATTTTTGTCACTTTATATTGTACTTTCTCTATTTCTTTAATGAGTTTGTATATAGATGGATAGAGTTTATAAGCTTCCATAAAGGAGTGAAATATTTGAAAGAGAGGACTGTAGAGATACAATGAGGTAGATGAGATCAACACAGATACCAAAGTGACAGAGGAGAGCAATGGGAAAGGGAACAATTGATGGGAAGTTTTGTGAAAGTGTGAAACTGGAAAAGGCTGCAAGGAAGTGTGCAGAGAAGGCAACAGGAAAAGAGAGTAGCTGAATGAATTTAAAGATGATGGAGGGAAAAAAAAATATTTTGGAGTGAGAGGGCTTGGTTAAAAACAAAATTAAAAACAACCTGATGAGAAATCTACTTTTTTGCTGGTGTAAGTGAAGCTGATGACCCTGATCACATACTAACTTATGTTACAAGAGAGTAGCATAACTCACTAGAGTTTCTGCCTTGCTGCTCTCTATAATGCATCTGTCCTTGTCCTCTGCTCTGCTGGAGAGGCAGGCAAGGAAACCCCATTGTGAGCTGTACATTCACACTGTGTGGACTGAAACTGCTAGTTGCTCTGAAGAAATTCAGTGATAACAGAGTTTGCATTTAGTTGTTGAGTGGTCCCCAGGAACTGCTGTTGGCTTCCTAACTGTACTGCTGTAGGTCTCTGCCAAGACAATCTGAGAAGACTGACATCTTCCTCTTCCATGAAGATGCATATACACAGAGTTTAAAATTTGCTATCTGTGAGTACTAGAGCATGGAAGATAAGGATTTGGTTTCTGTGAGCATCCGTGTGAATAAAACTCAGTCACTCAAATGTTCAAGAACAGCAAATAAAAAAGGAGTGAGTGGATGGCTGAAGGAAATATATTTCTAAACTCCCCAGTTTTGGGTTTGGGTTTGTTTTGGTTTTGTTTTTGGTTTTTGTCTTTCTTTATTCACTAATCTCTTGTGAATTCCTAGGAAAGGTTCTGGTTGTTCCCTCTGAAATTTGTCACTTCATTAATATAGAAGGAAGCTAAGGCATGATTACACAGCATGTGTTAGTTCTTTTCTAGTGCAACAAGAAATAAATTTAATAGAATTTCTAACAGCATTTTATATAGCTTTTCCCCCTTCACTCCTCCCGTCATCCCCCACTTTTTTTTCCCTTTTTTTTTTTTTTGTTACAGTAATTGCTGTCTGAACCTCAAAGGCTAAAAATCGTTTTTCATCTCATGCATGAAGAATTTTAGTCTGATTGATGACAGCTATGGAACCTTTCCTTAGTCACTAAGCTGCACTAATTTGCAAGCTAAAACAATATTAGCAAATTGTTAATGATCCATGAAACTGCTGCAGCAGCCTTAAATGTTATGCTCAGAACTTTCTTACAACCAAAGCAGCTTACCTAAATTCCCACAATGGACACAAAATGAGATGGCATTTACAAAACAACAACAACAACAACAAAAAAATAATTGTAGAAGTGACAGGCTTGGCTAATGCAGTACATTAGCGTGAATAATTTGTATTGAGGGCATGTGAACAATTAACATTAAAACCCAGACCTAGTGTGTAGCAGTTTGGATTTAATTTTCATGTTGAGCTAAAGCTGGTGCACACATTTCCTGTGTGAAATAATGGCTGCAATTTTCCTCTATTTCCATCACTGTGTGGCTGGCTTTTAAAATAAACTGGATTCCTTAAAAAGAAAAATAGAGTCAATTTTGGAAATAACCTGTGAGTATCACTTTGCATATTGAACAAAAAGCTTTTTTTTTTTTTTTTTTTTTTTTTTCCCCTTAATTGAGTTAATGGAGCCCAAAATACTGTTTGATGATTTATTTTTGAAGTTCTGTTGACTGAGCAATATTCAAGCTGTTTCATGTTATCAGAGCTTGTGGAGGGCTAGTTCCAGTCAACATGTCAGAGTATGAGAAAACATCTTTTATTTTCAGCTACGTATTTACCAGCCACAAAAGGAGACTGATAAAGCAATATGGCCTTGTTTAGCACCTGTGTGGCTTACTGTAGATAGCAGGAAGAGTTTAAACAAAAGCATTGTTCTTTCCCTGGCCACATATAAGTAAGTTATTAAGTAAGTGTGTGTGTGTGTAAAGCAAGATATAAAGCAAATTGTTAATGTGTTTTATATGTAAAAAATTTAAGCATTATCTCAAAAATCAAAATACTTCAATGTCAAGCCATTCTGAAACACAGAAAAGATCGAATGCAAAAAAAAAATATTATAGAGAAAGAAAAAATTGAGATAACTCTGGATATCTCCAAATAATTAAGAATTAAAGTTCAGTAGGGAGACTCTCATAATTGTAACTTTACAATCTGTTAA
The DNA here is from genome assembly GCF_000699145.1 of Aptenodytes forsteri. Classification (NCBI taxonomy): domain Eukaryota; kingdom Metazoa; phylum Chordata; class Aves; order Sphenisciformes; family Spheniscidae; genus Aptenodytes; species Aptenodytes forsteri. Next base: position 581,261 of record NW_008794490.1, read on the forward strand.
CCAAAGTCGATTTCTGTTATTTAATCTTATCCTTTCTACATTAGTGGAATAAGGACTTAACAATCCTTCTCAAACATGATGCATTATTTTGTGTCAACTATGCTGTATTTCATTGTATGTAGTAATGATGTTGTTATTAATTATGTTCTGTTTCAGGAAATTAAAAAGGCCCTCCTGAAGAACGGATGTTTCCTGAACAAATATATACAGAGATTGTACCATTCCAGAAGGCATAGAAATCCAAACTGAAACAAGATGAAGCTGAGTGAGTAGAGGACAATAAGAGCTGATGAAATGTTACATGTTCATCTAGATCATCTTTTGTACTACAACTGTTTTAAATTGTTGAAACAAATATTTCCAAGTAACACTCAGCTTTTTTTTGGTCATCTGCAATTGTAGAGTTTCAAGTTCATAGTGAAAGGTGTTTTTAGACTCCTGAATACAATACATTAGACTTATTCTTCTTGTGTGATTGTCAGGTTCTGTAGCAAAATATTTTTATGTGGTGTCAGCATGAAAAAGTATATTAACAGTATGTATGAATTCTCTATTAACAATTTTTTGTTCTTAGTTTTTGTCTAAATCATCAATTTATAACCCATCAGTATGGTTTGAGGTAATGATCTCATTTATTTTCATGGAAGACAATAGTATGTTTTATTGCATTTTTTTTTCCTTCATGATCTTCTACAGCAGTTTCTTTCCATCTGAAGTAATGCTGAGTCATATATCACCAATAGTTTCAGTTTGCTGAAAATAAGAGCTCAGTTTACACATCATAAATTTAACCCATCATGACTGTATTTGTTATTTTTCACTAGAACAGAAGAAATAACTACTTAACTTGATTATTTTGATAGTGAAAGAGGGGTTTTATTTTTGGAACCCCCTTTATTTTTATGTTTATTAAACTCCACTCTTTAAAGGTTCAAATACAAAGAAAGGACTATTAGAATGCTTTGTCTCTCACTGGTTGTGAACAAAAATACTGTTAATCATTATATGTTTATAAAGAATGATCAATGAATAGGTTTCTATTTCATCCAAGTCTGTCAATGGACTATTTGATTACAAAATATACTGGAAAATTTTGAAGATATAAACTAAAAGATTAAAGAAATAATGCTCAAGTTTTCTCTAGGAAGAGAAGGAGGAAAAAGGTCTATGTCTTTTAAAATGTTTCTAAGAAAGCCAGCTATGAGAGAAATTTTACTACAGAGAAGTCTATGAGAATTTTACCATCAAGGTTAAGATGACTGATGTTTCAGCTATTTGTATTTGTACCTTTGCTGTAAAACTGCTATATACTAGTAGAAAAAGCAGGGAAATGATGAAGCAACATGCAGTCTGTGGAAGGAGATGCATGAAAGGATGCCATTAGAAGATACGATGCTGAATCATCAGGGCTGTCAGTGTGGCCTTTTTGTCTTAAGTTAGGGAAAGGGTGAATTACAAAAGTCTGTCAGGATTAAAGAATAGATTGGTTTATTAGAAAAAAAAAAAAGTAGTAAAAGGAGGTTAGTCATTTTGAAACATTTCCTCCAATATATCATTTGAAGTCACGTGAAGTATCTGGGGTTTTCTATGCAAAATTATCTGTCAAGGTCTCTCTGACATAGACCTTGAAAGTAACTGTGAATAAGCACTGAGACAGCTACACAAAGAGCATTTAACTATAAAACATTTTATGAGCATGGACAGATGTCATAAAGGGACATTTCAGCAGGGTTTTTGGTTGGTTTTTTTAAAATATTATAATTGATTTCATATAATACCATCACCACCACATTCTGATTTACAAGTTACAAGATACCTTGTGGCCCCAGTGGCTTATCACAAAATGTGTTCTGAATTTTGTTTATTTTTTTTCCCCAAATGGAAATGTTATGTTAACAGAAAAGGATAACAAAATTGTAACAGTAGAATTAGTAAGAAATTCCAAGAGCAATATAACTGTGAGGTTTGATTTTGCACAAACATAAAACTATTCTCCAAGCAATTTTTCATTTTCCAATTTTTGCTTTGATTAGAATGGGAGGAGAAAGGGAAAAATAAAATTTTTGAAGTAGAGTTGTTCTCTTTTCTACATATTTTGAGACGATAAGAACATAATAAGCCAGTATTACCAAGATAATGATAAGAAACATAGGACCTACTGTATTTTTAGGATACACTTTGACCTCTGTATTCCATTTACTCAGGGAATACTTTTCATAAGTAAACTGAAGATTTTATTCTCAAAGTTTGAAACGTACAAAAACAGTGTAAAAACAGAAATGCAGTGCTACTCATAAATATCCTTCAGTGAGTTTAACAGTGCATTTGGCAATAACTAACATTTGGAACCTAATCTCCAGGTCCTTTTTAAAGACCAGTTTCCTTATGGTTGAATAAATGCTTCTCTTTCTCTCAGCATTTGAAAACAGTTTCAACAGAAGCTCCTTCAAAAGGCAGCATTCCCCTAAAAATCTTGAACTTGCTTTTATATAAGGCGGTGGCTTGATTTTTCTGTTTTTCTAGCTGCGTAATTTTTTTCTAAGCAAAATATAATATAACTGCTATGCCTATCTTTAAAATTTTACAATAGTTGTAATACTTGACAGAGCCTGGCACCTTTTATAAAACTTTGAGAAAATGTTCTCTTTATTTTCAAGGTCTTAAGGTTTCATTAAATGTCTCTCCTAGCTCCCAGACTGGTTTGAACTTCTGAACAAAGTCCAGGAGAACATTTATAAAGACTCACCCATCAATTGCTCAAAAACTTGCAATTTAAAAGAAACTGGGGAAAAAAGTAGGCAAAGGTCTCTTTTTGATCAGGTATGTATGAAAGCTTCTGTATAACTCCATGAGGGCTGTAATTCCCTGATTTGACAATGTACTATTTGTGATAGTTGTCTTTCAATGAGACTAATATACTGCTTACCAAAGTGCTGCAACACCATCTGAAGACAAAACAAATTCTAAAACTTTCTTTAAACCATAACTCTATGAAAGTATGAAGTTGGTGGGTTTGCTTTATAGAGGCTTCTGAAAGCATTTTTTAATTATTATTCTATACACGTGGGCATCAAAGCTTATTGAGTTTTACTTTGTATTTTGGATTTAGGAAAAATAAGTAAGGTAAAGCAGAACTAAGTGAAAAACTTGATTTGTTGGAAAACTATGAAAAAATGCAAGTGAGTTCCCTAATCAAGTTTAGCCAAAACCCAATCACTCCAAGATTAATTTTGAGTGTGCTGTTCGAATTATCCATGGAGCTGTCAGTTTCATGAGGATCAAACACTCCCAAGACTAATTCAGAAACAAGGCGCCATCATTTAACACCTGATCACACTGAGGTAAACTGCTCTGGCTAAACTACTCCTTTTTGTTCAACTCAGCCCTGAGACACTTTTTAAAAATGTTACCAAGACTTACCCGGGAATGGCATAAATCTCTCTTTAGGCATGTCTAGATGTATTGGGTTTACATGGCAAGGTTTTGGTAGCAGGGATGCTACAGGGGTGGCCTCTGCGAAAAGAGGCCAAGGGCTGCCCCATGCTGGACACAGATGGTTCCAGCCAGTTCAAACGGACCTGCAGGGCACAGCTGAGCCCATCAGCCAAGCTGGTGGTGTCTCTGTGAAAACATATTTAAGAAAGGGTAAAAAACACTATGCAGCAGCTGTGAGATAGAGGCATGAGAAAAATGTGAGAGAAAGAACCCTGAAGACTCCAAGGTCAGTGAAGAAGGAGGGAAGGAGGTTCTCCAGGTGCTGGAGCTGAGGTTCCTCTGCAGCCAATGGAGAAGACCATGGTGAAGCAGGTTGTCCCCCTGCAGCCCATGGAGGATGACATCAGAGCAGATATCCTCACTGCAGCCTGTGGAGGACACCATGCCGTAACAGGTGGATAAAATCATAGAATCATAGAATCATAGATCTCCAGGTGCTGGAGCTGAGGTTCCTCTGCAGCCAATGGAGAAGACCATGGTGAAGCAGGTTGTCCCCCTGCAGCCCATGGAGGATGACATCAGAGCAGATATCCTCACTGCAGCCTGTGGAGGACACCATGCCGTAACAGGTGGATAAAATCATAGAATCATAGAATCATAGAATCATTAAGGTTGGAAGAGACCTCTAAGATCATCGAGTCCAACCGTCAACCCAACACCACCATGCCCACTAAACCAGGTCCCTAAGCGCCTCATCTACACGTCTTTTAAATACTTCCAGGGATGGGGACTCCAC
>NW_008794490.1:589659-593848 GCF_000699145.1 Aptenodytes forsteri
GGGAATGGGGGGGCTGGGGCACCCTCTCACTCCCTGCGCTTTTGCTTTTTGCGGGTTTGGCCGCGGTTTTGCCACTTCAGGAAGGGTCCCCCGGCGCGACCCTCCGCTCCGGAGCCCTTCGCCTCAGTGGCTTCCTGATATACCCTGAAGGAAGCTGCAGCCCATGAACAGTCCACATAGGAGCAGACTCCTGGCAGGAACTATGGCCTGTGGAGAGGAGCCCACACAGGAGCAGGTTTTCTGGCAGGAACTGTGACCCTGCGGGAGAACTCACACTGGAGCAATCGGGTTCCTGATGACTGTAAGCTATGGAGAGGACCCATGCTGGAGCAGTTCTTGAAGAACTGTAGCCTGTGGGAAGGACCCATATTGGGGACGTTTGTGAAGGACTGTATCCTGTGGGAGGGATCCCGTACTGAAGCAGGGGAAAACTGTGAGGAGGAAGGAGTGGCAAAGATGAACTATTATTAACTGACTGCAACCCCCATTCCCCATCCCCCCTGTGCTGTTCAAGGTGGGAGGAGGTAGAGAGTCAGGAAGGAAGGAATGAAGTTGAGCTTTGGAAGAAGCGGAGGGGGGTGGAGGGAAGCTGTTTTTAGTTTTGTCTCTGTTTCTCACCATCCTACTCTATTTTCAATTGGCAATAAATTAAATTGATTTTCCCCAAGTTGAGCCTGTTCAAGGATAACATGACACTAGATCTTTAAAGGATGTTATGCGTGAGTAAAAGCAGAGCTTAGATGGTTGACACTAATTAGACAATTAGCTTTTAGTTACCTGCAGTTACATGGTATGTGGGCATCTGGCAGCCACCCAAGGATAACCCATGACACTAGATCTTTAAAGAATGTTATGCGTGAGTAAAAGCAGAGCTTAGATGGTTGACTTAAATTAGACAATTAGCTTTTAGTTACCTGCAGTTACATGGCATGAATCTGGCTGTTATGAGTTGATCATTTTTGTTAGGTTAGAATTTTAAGCACCTTTACATGACTCTAAGATGATATTTTTTGGTGTTTCTGCTAGCCTCATTAATGACATTCTAACTCACTGCTAGCTTTAACTTTTCAAGCAGAGTAAATGAAAGACTTATTAGTGATAAACATATCAGCAGTTAACAAATTCTTCGATCTGCAGCAATGAGCAATAGCTAAAGGAGAGGAGTTCAATAGCTGTTGATTCTCATCAAGTGTGCTTGCTAGTGCAAGATTACTGGGTCAAGGAACAAACAGCATCTTTCTTATTTCCAATCTAATGTTATCACTGAAAAGAAAAAGTTCAATTCTATCTATGTTTGTAACTGTTTCTGTTTAGCTGATATGCCTGACAAAATAAGTTTTCTGCTGTCTAACTTCTGAACAGATCAACACTATCATTGCCTCAGAAAAAGATACAAGAACGACTACATTAGATCAAGACAGTCTGGCTCAGGCTCTTGAGTTCCTAAACTTCTGAGAAACCTGATATGGGTTTTAAGACAAAACTCCCAAATAGGTAACATTTAAGGTTATAATTTTATTGGGAAAAATTAGGAAAGCTGGAGTACAAATACATTCCAAATGTCAAGCACTTATGGCTGCGCTGGGCTGTAATTCTTTTTCTTACAATTTCTTCTAGGAAAACAAGTTTATGTGAATGAACACAAAAGGATGCATCGCCTCATTGAAGATTTTGAGACATTAAGAACTCAAAGTACAATAATAATACTTGTAATTTGGAGCAGCAGCAGACTATGTACTTACATATATCTAGCTAAGTCATTACTGCAAAAGCTATAGGCCTCTGTTTAATTCTGCTGGCATTAGCATTAATATGTAGAGCTGAGATTTATTTATTTTTTAGCGTAGAAATGTATTCACCAAAAAAAACCTCTGAAAGACAAAAGATATCCGTATTATCATAAATAATAGATATACATAACGTACTGATCAAAATCATATTTGGGAAAAAAAAGGAGAAAATTCAAGTTTTTAGATTATATTTTGGGTTTAAGGCCCTCAGAATTTTTAACATTCTATTTTGAGTCAATATTTCTTTTTGTCTGCCAACTATTTTTATGGATAAATAGCGTTAAAATAAACTTAAAATGTCATTCTATGCTATGATGATAAGCATTTCCTGACATTTCTGACTTTCTCTCTCTTTCACTCCTCTCATTATTGTTTTCATTTTGAAAAAAAATGAAATTTTAACTTCAGGAATTATCAGAAATAATGTCTTCATTTTTTCTAGATTATTGGATTGATAGAACATTAACACTAAGTAACAAGATAAAATCTATTTTTCGCCTTTGTTTCACCTCTATTTTTATCATTCTTTCTTAAAAAATGGGTAGAAAAACAAATTTTTATAACAGGTAGAAAAGGACCTTTTCTGCAAGATGGAAATAATTTCAAAGATATTTGTGATATAATCAGAAGGTAATTTTTTCTAACTGCTACAGAATTTTCACTTGATCTCCCAGTAGTGAAATGTGGCTTTTTATCTTAAACCCATCAAGACTGAAACTCTTTGTTTTCTAACGAGAAAATTGGCTGAGGATCAATATAAACAAGGTGGAATTCAGTCTGGCAGGTGGTGGCTATCACTGAGATAAACAAGCAGAAGCGGAAAACATTTTTCTATTGGAATTGTGTTTGCCTTTAGTCAATATGATTTGTAGTTTCTCCCTACTAAGGGATCTGCAATTAGGTGTAGACTTGAAAGAATGAACTGGCGTTTCCTCTGAAAAAGATACAAATACTTCACAAAGCTAGTATTCTTCAAATCAGGAATCTTGACCAATACAGAAAGGTGAAAGCTAATTTACCACACAGTTAAGATTCATGCTCATGAGCAATTAATACAAGGAATGTGGAAATGCTTCTCACAAGCCTGCAAACACTACCTTTTATCATATTCCAGAAAAGAAAGGAGAACAAAGAATCATAATATTTGCCTAAAGTGTTTTCATAACATGTTCTATAAGTGGAAGTTATTGTACCTTACTTGAAGTAAATAGTTATAAATATAATGGAGGGAAATTGATGAGAAATTCATAAAAACTTCATCATAAAACTTAGCTGAAGGAATCAGAACTTTTTTTGGAAGGGTTTATCTTAAGAAGATTAACATTCAAAGTCAAAATACGTTTTCAGTTGGTTTATATCTCTACGCTACCTGCAAGTTTGGTTGTGTTAAACTATGGAGGGAGAACATTTTAAAAATAATTAACAGAGAAAGCAGTATAAAATGTTTAGACAGACAATCTTAAAATGGGAAAAAATACAAGGTAATTTCTTCATCCAAATAGGAAAGTAATACCTAGGATTTAAAACTGATCTCAAAGAACGACTTACGTTTTAGAGTGTTAGCATGGCACATTTTTCCATGTGCTATTACAGTTGATACTTTTTTCTTTTTTAAAAGTTGGAAAGAGACATTTTGAGAGAAAATGCAATGGCAAAAAATGTGATCTAGTGAAAAAGTATCGCTTTTACCCTATAGAAAGGGTAATGGCTTCTGTGGTTGGTTGTTTTTCCATCACTCTCTTCTCACCAGATAAATCCTCTTGTGACCCTCTGATTCGCTTATAGATTGCAGAATAAATGTATCACTGCTGCAATCTCACTTCTTTGATTTGAATGGCAAGATAATTGTTGGGAACTGTGCCTTGTGCGGTCACACTTGTTGGCTGTGGAATTTTGTCTTCTGCAATATTTTGCAACTGTTAATGTCCTATTCACAGTGATTATATTCCTGAAATCAGAGTAAAAAGAACAGCCATATTTGACCACATGAAGGTATATTTTCCTTTCTTTAAAGTTTTTACAAAATCTGCAAAATTAAAAACAGTCTAGGTCACTTTTCATGCAAATTAAATTGATTATATTCCACAATCAAAATCAGCAGGAAAATCTTATAAGAAGTTCTGTCACTTTGTAGGAGACCATCTTCAGCAAACTGTATGAATAACCATGTAGAATAACATATCTGAGACAGCGGATTTAAATTGCTGAAAGAGACTAAAGAAAGCAAATCACTGCTAGATCTCACTGCTCTTATGTAAAACTAGAAGTAAAACTCATGTAACTCTTCCTCAGTCTATAAAATAAGAATCAAATTCTCAGCCTGTGAGGTTTAGAAGTACAAAGAATGTGGAAAACAGAAATTCTTATTGACATCTCTCCAAGATGTTTTATTCATGATT
>NW_008794490.1:593940-598176 GCF_000699145.1 Aptenodytes forsteri
GAAAAAGCCCTGTCAGCTGGGGAATAAAAAAAATCAGTGTAAAAAAAAAAAAAAAAAAGAGTAAATAAAAACCAAAAATATTTTTGGATGTACACAGTGATTAAACATCTGTTAATGGCAACTGTTTTCTCTTGAGAAAGAAAATGACTGTACTAGAATTTTTACATTATTTTTAAATATATACAATTCCTGGCCACTTAATAATTTAGTTGCCTGTTTGTGTAAAAAAGTATAAAAAAAATTGTAGAAACTTTATTCTGTTGAAAGATCCATGGAGTTTGTAATGGAGTCCTGTTTTGAAACATCATAAGCTTTTTACATCAGTAAAGATCACATTAGGACAGCGTCTGCTCTGCACTGCAATATGATGATCTTTTGTGTCATATTCTCTCCTCTGAACTCTCTTCTTTATTGGTCACAGAACTTCAGAATTTTCTCTCCTTGAAAATGGTCTCTGCTTCTTCATGTTATTCCAGAGGTATATGATACTGTAAAGTAACAATATGCAGAAAAGATGGTTGACCAAGTCACTGTTAAATCCCATCTTTCCCTATGGCTTTACCGAGAGGCAAAACCAAATGACATAACTGTTCCCTGATTGTATTTCCATTGTTAAGTCAAAGTTACTTTAACCTGCACACACTTAACAGAGAAACAGTGAACATTTTTTGCATGCAAGTTCTCTGTACAGTACCATGGTCAAGAAAGGAGACAATTTCATTTACTGGGTCTTTCCCCCAGACTTTTGGCCCCTTTCTGTTAACAAAGAGGAAGCAAACCTTTAATTTCATACAAGTTTAGCATTTATTCATTATAAGAAGACATTTCTAATATCAAATTATCAGGATATTATAAGAAGTTAAAAGAAGTTGGAGCCATTTTTAATGGTGTTAATAGCTGCAGTTTACATTTGTGCCCATTATCTTCATCAATATGATTTCATTGTGTGGTTAGTGGTGGTAGTAGTAGTAGAGTTTTTAAAATAAATTCTGTTATGGGGTTATATTTTAATGCTTTCAAGAAATGTCAAGAAAGAGACATCTGGTATCCATTACATATAATCTTAGATCATAATAAATGTTAAACATTAGTGATGTATTTTAATTTTGCATGAGTTACCATTCATCTAACTTCGGGTTTGATTTTGCTCTGTAGCTATAAGAGGATAACAAGGCCTTTGAAGTGACAGTCTTTGGTTTTCTCCCTCTCCCTTTATTTGACCAAGATTACCATTCATCTAACTTCGGGTTTGATTTTGCTCTGTAGCTATAAGAGGATAACAAGGCCTTTGAAGTGACAGTCTTTGGTTTTCTCCCTCTCCCTTTATTTGACCAAGAACCTTTATTTGACCAAGATTACAATGGGTTACACAGGTTAAATAAATGAATAGACCTATCATACAAAAGAAGATGCCAAATATAATTAAATAATATGAAGTGTCTCATATAAACTGACAAGTCAAAAATATATATTTCATTTGGTGACTTAAATGCAAATGCATAATTTGGTGACTTTGTAAAAAGTTAACTATGTAAAGCAACTGGTAGACTAAAACAGCAACACTGGAGCTGATACACCCTCCAAATTGAGTATGTATTAATTTCTTATTTTAATGGAGATACTGTTTAGACTGCATCAGACAGAAAGTAAGAAATATTTCTGTTGTGTGAGCAGACTTCCTGGTTTAGACACACAGATGACAGGAGACAACTTGTGAGGTGGATGTGACTAAGTTGAGAAATTGACTTTTTTCTGACTGCAAATAACTGCTGGAGTCAGGCTGGGACACGATGAACGGATAGGCTAGGAAAGCAAGATACAGAGAGGCAATGGGATCAAGCAGGGGACTGTATAAAGTAAAATTTAGATATTTTAATTACAAAGAGTAAAGATGCACTCAATAGAAATAATCCCTTAATACTGATGTGATAACGCACTTGATTCATGCATCCTTCAGTGGCCAAGGCTTTCCATTCTAAAGCTTATTTTGCAGGTATTGTCCATTTCCCTCAGCAAAATCAGTCATAACTCTTCGGAGTGTTCCAATCAAGAGTCAAGGTTCAACCATCCTTTTGCTTTCTAAATGTCATACGCTTAGTTTGTTCATCATCTAGGCTAGCTCTGAAGCAATTCAAATAAAGAGACAAGAAGAGACACCTCAAAGAGGGCATCTCTTCTCACTCTGTGAAAGCTGTTTACAGGTAGTCTGATGAATCAAACACTGAAGATGTTGCCCTTGTGGCACTGACTTCTTAAAGACTAGATTAATCTAGACATCTCAATTTTAGACTGTGAATATATATCAAACAGAAGCAACCCTAAATATCTGGTTTACAGTACATAGCTTATAAAGCTTCCAGAATCAATTGAATATTTTCACTGATTTCAATGAATTTATATTCACTATCTATAAAAGAAAACGGATGTATAAGTACCCAGTGATTAATAAAATTCAATCATTATTCATGCATAATAAATTAAGAATCATAGAACCATAGAACAGCCCATGTTGGAAGGGACCTCAAAAGATCATCTGCTCCAACCTTTCGTGGGAAAGGAAGCCTAGATGAGATTGTCTAGCACCCTGTCCAATCACATCTTGAAAACCTCCAGCAATGGGGACACTACCTTGTCTCTGGGGAGGTTGTTCCAGTGAATGATTGCTCTCACTGTGAAAAATTTCTTTCTTATATTGAGATGAAACCTCTCCTGCTGCAACTTGTATCCATTGACCCTTATCTTCTCCATGTGGCTCCTTGTGAAGAGAGAGCCTCCATCCTTTTTGTAGCTGTCTTTTAAGTAATAGAATACTGTGAGGAGGTCCACCCGGGCCTTCTCTTCTCCAGGGAGAAAAGGCCTAATTCCTTCAGTCGTTTCTCATAGGGCAGGTTCTCCAGTCCTTTGATCATCTTGGTGGCCCTCCTTTGGACCCGCTCCAGTCTGTCTGCATCTTTTTGAATTGTGGGGACCAGAACTGGACACACTACACTGGGTGAAGTCTGACAAGCACTTCACTTGCACATCCCACTAGAGTGGGATGATCACGTCTCTATCTCTGTTAGTAATGCCCCTGGGGATACAGCCCAGGATTCGATTTGCCTTTATTACTGCAGTGGCATGCTACTGATTCATGTTCAGCTTTTTGTCCACCAGGACTCCCAGGTTGCTTTCAGCAAGGCTGTTCCCAGTCACAGAGATCCTACTCTGTTCTGGGCTCTTTGATTATTTCATCCCAGGTGCAAGACTTTACACTTGTCTTCATACTGTTCTTGCTAGCCTACTCTATCTACCTGTCCAAGTCTCTCTGTAAGATAGCTCACCCATCTGATGTGTCCACCTCATCACCCAGTTTGCTGTCATCAGCAAATGTGGTGAGGGCATTTTCAATCCCATCATCCAGATCATTTATGAAGATGTTGAACAGTATGGGGCCTGGTATTGGTCCGTGGGAGACATCATTAATGACAGGTTGTCAGTCCGAGTAAAAACCATTGGTCACCACCCTATGAGTGCAACCTGTTAGCCAATTTCCTACCCATATTGCAGTCCACACATCCAATCTGTATATTGACAGTCTTCAGCCAAACGTAAGAATCATAGAATCACAGAATGGTTGAGGTTGGAAGGGACTTCATCTTGTCCAACCCCCTGCTCAAGCAGGACCACCTAGAGCCACTTGCCCAGGACCATGTCCAGATGGTTTCTGAATATCTCCAAGGATGGAGACTCCACAACCTCCCTGGAAAACCTGTTCCAGTGCTCAGTCACCCTCACAGTGAAAAAGTGTTTTCTGATGTTCAGATGAACTGTCCTGTGTTTCAGGTTGTGCCCATTGCCTCTTGTCCTCTCACTGGACACCACTGAAAAGAGCCTGGTTCCATCTTTACACACACCCTTCAGGTATATATATAGCCAGAATATGGGTATATGTTGTTTATGAATTCCCTAGAATCCTTCTACATTAATCATTTTCACATATAAAGTAACAAATAAACTTCAGTTCTGATCATAGAATCATAGAATCACTGAGGTTGGAAAAGACCTCTAAGATCATCGAGTCCAACCGTCAACCCAACACCACCATGCCCACTAAACCAGGTCCCTAAGCGCCTCATCTACTTGTCTTTTAAATACCTCCAGGGATGGGGACTCCACCACTTCCCTGGGCAGCCTGTTCCAATGTTTCACCACTCTTTCAGTAAAGAAATTTTTCCTTACATCCAATCTAAACCTCCC
>NW_008794490.1:599420-611657 GCF_000699145.1 Aptenodytes forsteri
ATATTATATATTATACATTATATATATTATATATATTATACAGTAACATTGCTATTCTGATTGCTATTCTGATTGCTATTCTGATGAACTGCCCAGTGTACAGTATCTACAGATTCTTTAGAAATGCCAGAATGTCTACCTGCATACACATAAAATATGGTCCCTTTAACCTCTTCCATCTTACAGAATTTTCAAACAAATCTTTTTTTTTTGAATCTGCTTATGTCCAAATTTCTTTGATTGTATTTTAAGCGACTATTTCTCAGTAAATAAAAACCCATGCTAATTATTTTTTTTCAATATGAAATTCAATTGCCACTCATTATGTGAGATAATGTATTCTCAGGGAACGTGTATTATTTTCCATCAACTATAGAAATTTCCTCGATGATTCATGTATAAGAAATGTCAACATTTGTTAGTTAAAGGTGGGTTACATGAATGCTTCTAAAAGCTTCACAAGTACACTTGCAAAAATGCCTCGCCATTTCTACCATAATTCATACACCCACAGACATACTAGTTCTCTAGCCAGCAGCATCACAGGGGTGGCTCACGGACACTTCTCTCTCTCTCCTTTAATAGAATAGAATAGAATAGAATAGAAAAGAAATTTCAGTTGGAAGGGACCTACAATGATCATCTAGTCCAACTGCCTGACCAGTTCAGGGCTGATCAAAAGTTAAAGCATGTTATTTAGGCCATTGTCCAAATGCCTCTTAAACCATGACAGGCATGGGGCATCAACCTCTAGCAAACCTGTTTCAGTGTTTGACCACCCTCTTGGTAAAGAAATGCTTCCCAATGTGCAGTCTAAACCTCCCCTGGTGCAACTTTGAACTATTCCCATGCGTCTATCATTGGATACCAGGGAGAAGAGATCAGCACCTCTCTCTCCACTTCCTTTCCTCAGGAAGCTATAGAGAGCAATGGGATCACCCCTCTGCCTCCTTTTCTCCAAACCAGACAAACCCAAAGTCCTTAGGTGCTCCTCATAGCACATTCCTTCCAGCCCTTTCACCAGCTTTGTTGCCCTCCTCTGGATGCATTCAAGACCTTCACATCCTTCTTAAATTGTGGGGCCCAGAACTGCACACAGTATTCAAGGGGAGGCCGCACTAACGCTGAATAGAGTGGGATAATCACTTTTGACTGGCTGGTTATGCTGTGTTTGATGCACCCCAGGATGCGGTTTGTCTTCTTGTCTGCCAGGGCACACTGCTGACTCATATTGAGCCTGCTGTCAACCAGCACCTCCAGTTCCCTTTCTGCAGGGCTGCTCTCCAGCCACTTCTCTTCCAATCTATACTTCTGCCAGGCGTTACTTCATCCCAGGTGCAGAATCTGGTATTTGTTCTTTTTAAATTTCATGCCATTGATGGTTGCCCAGTGCTCCAATCTATCCAGATCTCTCTGCAAGGCCTCCTGCTCCTCAAAAGAGTCAACAGCACCTCCCAGTTTGGTATCATCAACAAACTTGCTAATGGTGCATTCAACTCCTGCATCCAGATCATTGATAAATATATTGAACAGAACTGTCCCTAGAATTGAACCTTGAGGAACACCACTGATGACCGGTTGCCAGCCAGATGTAGCCCCATTCACCACAACCCTTTGAGCTCTGCCATTCAGTCAGTTCTTCACCCAGCACGCTGCATACCTGCTCATCTCACAGTTGGACAACTTGTCCAGAAGGATTCTGTGAGAGACAGTATCAAAAGCCTTACTAAAATCCAGAAAAACTATATCCACCACCTTCCCTTCATCGACTATTTTTAGTCAAAGAATCCCCTTTTTTAACAAACCAGAAATACCTTATTGAGTCCCTAACTGCATCACTTTGCACTTTCAACTATTAAATTTCATAGCTTTTCTATTACTTTTGTCCTGAAGATCATCCAGTTCTCCCTTTATGATATTCCAATATTTCTCTGTGCTGATGATGTGTTTATGTGTATAGTTATCTGCAAATCTGGCTCTCTCTTTACTTTTTCTTCCAAGACTGTTAACAAAAGTGTTGAATAAAATCAGTCCCAAGAACAGACCTGAGAGAACTACATTAGTAATCTCACTACAAAAGTATAGATATCCCTTAAGAAGTACTTCTTCGTTTTAGTTTGGTTGGTTCTTTATCTGTTCTACAATTCTTTTTATTAAACTCCATTCTCTGCTGTTGAACTGTCATCTGAGTGAACCATATCAACCACTTCACTGAATCCTAGATAAAGTGGATCTACTGCATTTCTTTTGCCTAGAAAGTCAGTTATTTTATCAAAGAGCCATACCATGGCTTTATTACCGATCTGGAAGCAGGAATAAATAATAGGTTTACGAAAACAATAGTTAAAATATAAAAATAATCATATGAGTGGAATAAGGCAAAATGATAAACCTCTGGAAAAGTGATTTGTAAATTCTGTGTTCAGAAGAGGGGAGAAATAAGGGAGCTAACAATGCTAAGTCAAGCCTGAAATTAAGGTGATGGAAAATTAAAGACAGGATTCCAATGGGTCTTCAACGTGAGACATGATGATGAATTGGTAATGAATAAGAAGTTAATACTGAATTTTCTGTATACAGACTTCTAGAAAGATATTGACAAACTGAAGAGGAAAATTAATAAGATGGAGGAACTAGAAGGATGGACTGAGAAATAAAAGAAGTCAAGGTAATTAAAATAATAAAATTTTAATAACTAAAAGGTACTCACACCAAAGCATCAGAAGATTTACATAAAAAAGAGTAGTATGATGGAAGAAAGACAAATAAATCTTATTGAGATCACAGAATATTTTCCAAGAGCAAAGTCTATCTGACTGAGAAATTTTCCTACAATAAAGTATATCAGAAGTCACATATATGGGATTTCTAAAATGAGATTCCACAAAACTGAAGAAAATATGATCAGTTCTGTATTAATGATGAAAAAGAAAATCTGATGTCTGAAATTAATTCTGACTCTTTTCCATTGTCCTGACATCTTATTAAGTAGCACATAAGGGGTAATCTATGCAAGTTTTCACTATATGCATTTGTAGTGAGAGGAAATCGTACTGAGGAGCCTGAATTTGTTCCTCTAGGTTCCTATATCTTTCACAAGGGAATTTGTGATTCTGTATTTGGGATGCAGTGAACAGATTTCCCTCTGCCTGAGGCTCCATGTGCTTGTCATGTTCTGATCAAACCTGGTTTGCTCAGATTGCAAAGGATAAAGTCACCTACATTCTATATAATTGTCTACCCACTGTGTAGAACAGTTCCTCAAGAGCTGGGAGCCTCAGGT
Source organism: Aptenodytes forsteri (assembly GCF_000699145.1). Lineage (NCBI taxonomy): Eukaryota > Metazoa > Chordata > Aves > Sphenisciformes > Spheniscidae > Aptenodytes > Aptenodytes forsteri. The sequence continues at coordinate 602,704 of NW_008794490.1, forward strand.
TTTAATCCTCTTCTGCCTAAATGTGTCTGGGGAGTCAACATCTGTGTGCTGGAAGACCTCCCTGGAAGCTAGACTAAGAAAGGTTTGTGAAATACATCTATCAACCAGTTGTTGCTAACCCAAATCCCAAACTGATTCCATGTTAGTTCACCTTAATTACCAGGCTCTACATAACTACACATATCTCCTTTTTATGGAGGTGCCTGGGATCATTCAAGAGGAAGAATTTGAGACAAAATTATTTACAAGCATTTTATTTGCTGGCTCAAGAATCTAGACAAATAAGTATTAACACTGATATGACTCTACATATGAACTTACCCTCCATCATTGTGTGTAGAATTGCTACATTTTAAGTATTCCAAGGTGGAGTGTCTTAACCTTAGCGTCTCTGCTAAATGTCTGTGCTCTTGCACATTGAACATAATAGATAATAATAAAAAAATATGTATCTGCATCATTCAGTTTATAGGCAAGACATTCAGAATAACACAAAATTCACTTTATGTGTTTCTAAAATAAAATATCCTTACATATTTTTATTAAATACTGTTTCTAGTGTGTCTTTAGGGCTCTGGGCATCTGAAATAATTTATAAGCAGTCTTAATGCAGTGAACTAAATAGTATTGTCTTGTCAGTCAACAAAAAGGCAGTTATGCCTTTTGGTGACTATTCGGATTGATGATTGATTTGTACTTCATTTTAATTACTAATAAATTAATACAAGCCTACTAGAGCATATGTAATTAGCATTTTTCTGATTGATTTGCCACCAAGAAATGACCCTGATTATGTTGTTAATAATCAGTTTACTCTTAATTAGCTTTTTTTTCATTAAAGCGTAAAGAGTTAGTGTGGTGGGTTATCCTTGGCTGGCTACCAGATGCCCACCAAGCTGCTCTCTCACTCCCCTCCTCACCAGGACAGGGGGAGAAAATAAGATTAATAATCCTGTGGGTTGAGATAAAGACAGAGAGGTTGTTTACCAGTTACCATCACAGGCAAAACAGGCTTGATCTGGGGAAATTAATTTAATTTATTGTCCATTAAAAATAGAGTAGGATGGTGAGAAATAAAGACAAAACTAAAAACACCTTCCCTCCATCCCTCCCTTCTTCCTGGGCTCAACCTCATTCCTGACTCCTCTACCTCCTCCCCCCAAGCAGTGCAGAGGGATGGGGAATGGGGGTTGCAGTCAATTCATAACACTTTCTCTGCCACTCCCTCCTCACACTTTTCCCCTGCTCCAGCATGGGTTCTCTCCCACAGGATATAACCCTTTACAAACTTCTCCAGTGTGGGTCATTCGCACCGGCTGCAGTTCTTCAAGAACTACTCCAGCATGGGTCCTTTCCATGGGGTACAGCCCTTCAGGAATGGACTGCTCCAGTGTGGTCCCCCATGGGCTGCAGTTCCCACCAGGAAACCTGTTCCTGTGTGGGCGCCTCTCCACGGGCCACAGCTCCTGCCAGAAAACTTGCTTCTGTGTGGGCTGTCCACAGGCTACCGCTTCCTTCAGGGTATATCCACCTGCTCCAGCGTGGGGTCCTCTACAGGCTGCAGTGTGGATATCTGCTCCACTGTGGTCCTCCAAGGGTGGGGGGTGGGGCAAGCTGCTCACCATGGTCTTCTCCATGGGCTGTAGGGGAAGCTCTGCTCTGGTGCCTGGAGCACCTCCTTCCCCTCCTTCTTCTCTGACCTTGGTGTCTGCAGGGCTCTTTCTCTCACATTTTCTCACTCCTCTCTCACAGTTTATATTATGCAATATTTTTCACCCTTTCTTAAATATGTTTTCACAGAGGCACCAGCAGTTTGGATGGTGGGCTCAGATTTGTCCAGCAGTAGGTCCATTTTGGAGCTGGCTGGAACTGGCTGTGTCTGCCACCGAGGCAGCCCCTGGCCTCTTCTCACAGAGGTCACCCCTGCAGCCCACCCCACCAAAAACCTTGCCAAGTAAGCCTAACACAGCTATACATACCGACCAAGGTATGAAAGTATCTATAACTGCATTATAGTAACAACATTTTTTTCTAGCCATGGTCATCTTTGATTTTTTTCAAAATCTGATTAGTCAGTCAAACTGAGAGTTTTGAATTCAAGATTAATTACTAAGTTCTTCTGCCAGTGAATGGTAATCAAAGCACAAGGGGCAATATGGCAAGGATGTTACATTTAAAGAGAGTTGGTGAATATGAAACAAATATGACATTATTTGGTTTTGATATTAAATAAAGAGATGGGCATTGTTTTACAAAGGCATTTTATGTTTTCTAGTGTGGGAGTGTGGCTGTAATGAGATATATGTATTCAATGGACACATGACAATGAAAAAATTGTACATTTCACACAGAATGAAAAATAAAAGAGTAAATATTTTAATAAAAAGCCAGAGCCTTGACATGGCTATAGATAATCTGTAAAGGATTCAAAAATGGTGATGCAAAAATGCTTTCTGTAGCTGTATTTTTGGCTACTGAGAAGTACTTTGGAAACAAAATGAAATATTCCCTGGCCCCAAATGTTCATTATTAGTCTTCATATCTTCCTAGAGAAATAATCATCTTCATTTGAATATAAAATTGCAGATTATGAACACAGAAAGATACAAGGAACAAATGTTAATAAATAAACGTACTTATTTTTACAATTCATCCACAAAATTCATATTTTGTGCAATGTATTAAGTTTGGAGAGTACAACCTGCCAGTGAATGATCATAGCCTCAATAACTGTTTTTTTGCTGCATAAGGTTCACTGAGCCACATGCTGAGTGCACTTAACCCAGAGTGAAGTTTTCAGGGAGCTTTAAGTACTTAACCCTTCACTAAGTACTTAATCAGTGCAGAACCACTGCAGTGCCAAGCTGGCACTGCTTTTTCCTTCATCTCCCTTCAAAATCAAATGCTGCTCTGTCAGCACTCTCAGTGGACTCCTAATCTATCTGCATTAATTATGTTTCTGCTCAGTCTTTTCAACATTGTTCTTCACCTCTTTTCCCTTTCCTCTTATGATATGATATGATGGGACCTCAATTTGTCCAGGACCTTGCAGTAAAAATGTTCTCTTTGCCAGCCTTTTTTAAAAACAATTAATCAATGGACACAAAATGCTTTAGTCTCTGCATCTATGCTGCAGTATCCCTCCTTGCTGCCCCTCTTCCTGGTTGCTTCTGAAGTTTCTCTAAAGATGACCAGTTGTTTTCTGGGAAAGAAGTGACCTCCTGCTCTCCTGACTGACTCTTCTGGCTTTTTTTCTTCTGTACCTTTGGATCTTTGTCTTGTTCTCTTACTTCAGAGTTCATCCACATGGTCACATCACTAATACTGCTTTCTCTGTCCCTCTGGGCAATATGTACTAGAATATGCATGACCCACTTCATTTCGTCCACTGAATTCTTATGTTTTTAATCCTAGCTTTTATTTCAATACTTTCTCTCCTTCAAGTCATCCTCATTCGCCTCATCCAGTGTCCGTCCCTTGCTATGCAAGAACTAGCTAATTTCCTCTGAGAAAAAAAAAAAAGAGTAATATTATGACCTCACCTTTCCTTCTCTCCTTCCCTCCGCTTTTCACTTTCTTTATTTCCCTGTCACCTAAGCAGTTTCTCAAAATCTCTTTTTCTCTAACATGCACAAGGGCCCTACAGGGACTGTTTTCTAACATCAAACAATAAAATGTATTTGTAAGGCCACAGCACTGAGGATTTTAACCACATTATGTATGTATGAATTCTTTGCCCAGTTGATTTGACTTTGGGGTTAGTGTCTCAATAAATCTTTGCTGAACACTGAATCATTTTTCATTTTTTAATAGCAAGTGGGAAAGCAGATTGTTTGAAGTTAAAGAGTTTTACTCCTGCATGTTCAGCATTGTAACAAAACCAAGAATGGGACAAGTCACTCCACCTCATCAGCTTTTCACTGTTTCATGCTGATATTAGTGATTTCAGCAGTGCTCAACAAAATGATTGATTAGCAACAAAATATTCATGCTCTTTGTAAATCACCAAAAAAAAAAAAAAAGCATGATTTTTCACACCTGTTTTGTCTATTCAGGATTTTCTAGGCATGTAAATCAGATAGGAAGGATTAACTTGTTTGAACATAGATGGGCTATTTCAAAATGGTCTAGGTTATCGTGTGACATCTGCTGGCATATGCAAAACAGTCTTCATGGGAGACCTGTGCCCTTCTGAAGCTGCAGCTGCAGCCCTGGCAAGGTATTCAACAGAGCCTAAAAGAACATTAGATGCCTATGTTTAGACAGCTGAAAGCTGCTTAGCTTTATCTCAAGTTATTTCTTCAGTTAAGATCTTTGATGATTTTGTTGCTGTATTAAAGCCAAAGTACACTGACTTAAGTACATGCTTATGCTTAAGATGTGATTACAGCAATATATGTATGCTAAGAACAGAAGGAGAAACTCACAACAAATTGGGGTTAACTGCAAGAAATCTGTGCTTAAACTTAAGGTCTCTTTTCCAAGCCAGAAGAGGCTGATTGAATTTCTTGAAGTTACAGCATAGAAAGGAGAAAAAAATATGATTAAAAGTCAGTTCAAGGTGCTCCAAGTCCTTCATCAGCATTGCTCTTTATCTGACAGAATTTCCCTCTGCCTCAATTTCTTTCCCAATAGTGATTTATTTCTGGCTTGTTGGAATCCAGTTCTCATCTAGCCTGTGATCCTTCTATGTTTCTGATGACAGTTTTCATTACCATAATGGACATCCGTTTCAGGATTATATGCTGGACTTATGCATTTGCCCACAAAACACATGCTGAAGTATTCTGCTACTGACATATATTTAATTCTGATCACTCTAATTCTATTTCCAGTTTTATGCTGCCAATTTAATTTTTTATGACATGTAGTTTGATCATAGATAATAATATGAGTTTGACTATATTTGTCACTTACTGTGTGCTGAAATTAGCATTATCTTCCCATAATTTATTACCTAGGGAACTTTCCTGGCCAACCTTCTTTTGAAACATCAATAAGGATCTCAACAGTTTGGCTTAAATTATTATGCAAGGTAATAATTTTCTTCTCCTTGTGTGTCTCTCTCCCTTTTCCCCATTCCACTGCCCCAATTTCCAATTTTAAAGACCTCAGAACACTCTTCATACCCAGTATATATTCAAACTGTTCTGTAAATCCTGCTAAGTCCTTGGTTTCAGGAACAATGTGGGTTTAATTAGCTTAATATTTTCAATGAGAACTAATGTTTGTTGATTTATAAATTTTACACTTTTTAAGTACATCTATGATCTCATGAAGGCCAATTAAATGAAAAGGTATGAAATGCAACACTATTCACATAAAGATTTTGAATTTGAAATAAAAATTTGGAAAAGAACAATCACAGTGCTTCAGAGCTTTTATCTACTTCTCTTTCTGTGTCCACACTCTAGCAGTATATCCCTACCTCATAGCTGTTATTTCAACCCATTCATTTACTTATGCAATATAAAATCCTTCTGCCCACAATTATCTATATTGCAAACCCTTGTATTCTTATATGATTGGGTAAACTGGCTTGCTCTTTCTTATGGGATCTGGATTTTTATGTTTCTTTCCCTTTTTGGTGTTCTAGGGTTGCCGTTTGCCTACTGACCAATGTTAAGATTGACTACTCAAATAATTTATTTCTTCCATCAAACAGGAACTCATCCAACTATCCTTATCACAGACTCAAAAAAAAAAGACACTATAACACGTGTTTTATATTCAGATCTCCAAAATCCAAGACATTGCTCTCTATATATATGTTTAAACTGTATCTTTAATTTCCCTGCTGCTTGTTTTCATCGATGAGGAATTGTTTTGCACCAGGAGGTCCTGGTTCATTATGATTCCTGTAAGAAAGGCACTTGGATTCCATAAAGTATTGTTTAAAATGCCATTTATTAACTTTGTTAACACTATAATTAATATAGTTATTATATATTATAAAATAGTTATCAGCTATAGTTAATGTTATAAAGAAAGAGAGGATGGTAGAGATGGTCTTACGTCCCTTCAGATGCTGGGAAGCCCAAGTTGTGAGGTGTTGAATGGGCCTCTGATCAAGGTGTTGCGTGTTGTGCAGATCTCATCCATGGAAAAGTTACCCCATCAGTCTTTTGAGCTCTTACAAGATTTTCTTAAAAGAAAACATAATTTCTACTGTGAAACAGAAAAGATGTTCATGTGAGAATTTCTTGCCACACTTTTAGATATTATATTTATAATATAAATTTATAAATATATTATAAAGATAATATAATATCTTATAATAAAGATAAAGCCAAGGTCATGCAGCTGGCATAGTTGCCAGAAATGAGTGGGAGCTGCCTACAGGCTCCTCTGTTACCGTGGGTCCTACTCTACATATACTTATCATACACTACTGTAGGTGTGTCTTGAAGGACTGCAGGCATCCTACTTATTGCCTTAATAGCAAAGTACTAATCACTTTTATTCGTAAGAACATCACTTCAGCTGCATACCTACAATAGCTAAGCTTCTTGCATTCTTAGTCTCAGCCTTATAACTATTCGCCTGAGAGTTGTATAGGTATTGTTGTGAATTACAGAAGCAAAGCTTGATCCCTGTACAATGAATGTTCTTGTTACTCTAAAGTGTATGTTCAGTAGTGCCAGGAATTTTATCTTTCTTTTCCTAGTAAATAGCTTCTTTGCTATTTGTTAGTTTATTCCTGATGCGTGTACTGGTAGTCTAGATTTGTCTGTAGGTGAATTCATGGTGTATTTACCTTTTTACCTATTTTGGCAGTATTGAACAGAGACTCTAAAGACCTGTCACAAGAGTTGCAGCTTTCAGTTTCTGTACTTTGTGTGAAGTTATTAGGGAGCAAGAGGGAAAGGTAGACATACATACGTGAAGCTTCTAATGGCCTCTATAATGGCAGTGAACACACCCACACATGCATGGAAGAGGAGTATTGCCAAAGGTATTGCTAAAGGAAATAAAGTGGTGTTTAACAAGAGTTTACTAGATGATAATAATAAAGCATATGAAAAGTCAGACTTGGATTCATGTTACTCTTCATGATGACTGAAACTTGTTTTACAGTATATTGAAGTACCTTCGTATTATGCTACAACACCTAAGAGAGAAGGTACCATTCACATACTTTGCAAAAGAGTTGACTTACAATATCACCAGTCCAGCACAATGACAAAAGAATGTTAAATGGTTTTATTTCTCATCCTCCTGCTCAAGGAAATCTTAAAAAATGTTATTACAATTATACTATATTTCAGTATGTATTCTACTGCAGGTATTGGACATTCCATTTAGAAACTACTTTCCTGCTTTTCAAAGACCCAAGTCACACAGTCACAAAACTCAAATAGCACTGGATTTATCTCCTAGGAGCTTTTCATAAAATACAGTAATGATTAGTAATCAGGTGTACTGTGGATTGGAATGTTCCAACCAGGTCCCAAAGATTAGACCTACCACATTTGGCAAGAACCTGGCTATGAACACATACTCACCTAGTGGCTCAGCTGTATCTGGGACTCTTTCACAAGTAATACTTCACATTTATAATAATTATCCATAACCTCCATCCTTTTTTTGTAAGTAAAAATATTTAGGAGAATAGTTATCAAGTTTCTAGGCAATCCAAGTGTACTTACAAGTCAGAAGAGCCTTGGTCAGGTGTTAACAAAGTTGAAGAAAGATAGAGACAAACAGTGGAAACAGCTTGGCAAGACATTCTATTTCCACCCTAAATGCGCAGCCAGCTGACAGCACTAATTCTCTGTCCTTTTTCACTGTCTCTGTGGTGTCTTTTACTTGAATTCCTCATCTGACCAAGAGTTTTTGGCCCTTCTTCATAAAGCTTCTGATAATTTCAAAGTCTGTCTGCTTTTATCGAATACCTGCTGTGCTTTACTGTCATGGTGTAAGAAGCCATGAAAGTCATTTTACATGTAATCTTTACCTCTCATGGTACACTGTAGATGACAGAGTTCAAAGTAGTGAAAAGGAGGTTTGATACATATTGAATTCTGGCCCTAACTCTCTATGGTCCTCTCTGGCCCTAACTAAGTGGAAAATACATAAAAGGAAAATAATCTGTTCTAGTGGTCAGGTGGTCCATCTTCTTGTATTACAGATTACATATTATTGTGCCAAAATAGTCATAGTGGTAGTTTAAATCATTCTTTTAGGTACGCTATAACTGGTATCAGTACTTTTTGAGAAATAACTACATTTCTATATAAATCAAGGCTTTTGATAATAATTGCTGAATGAAAAACAGCTGTGAATAAACAGTGATTTTTTTTTTTAACAGTAGGTTGCTGCTATTGACCTGTGTGACCCGCTGTATTTTTAGATACAAATATTAAATATATCACATGAATACATTCTATGTATGCATCAATAAAACATAGGATGTTCTTTTTAAGCTAAGGTTTGGCTTGGGAAAACTGATGTATAACCACAGGAAAATAACTATTTTTCTTTAACTCAGGGTAATGTGCAGTACCAGAAGATCTCCAAGTTCTGCTTTTTGTACACATGTATTCATACTGATGCAGGTATGGCAGCAAACTTATTTTCCTTTTTAACTTTTTAAAAGGCAAAAATGTGCCTTCCTTGAATAAATCAAAAAACTATTACTCTGTGAGTAATGTGGATGCATACAAGAACTTATGGTGTCATTTTATTTGGTCTATTATGGAGACATAACCACCTTTAGAGACACAAGTTTCTTTGAATCATTCTTCAGTGTTTCATTCAGCTAGAGATGATCACTGATGATTGAAGCTTTCTAATCAGTTTAAGAATTCTCTCATTCATAAAAGCTGTTCCAATATTAGGAACAAAACCAAGGGATCCCTTTTTTTTTACTATTAAATGGTTTTGCCTCCATTTTTCCCTGTTCTAGTTTTTAAATGAAACTGGTATTAAAAGGTGACTTTAAAAAAAAAAAA
>NW_008794490.1:611823-627137 GCF_000699145.1 Aptenodytes forsteri
TTCCACCCTAAATGCACAGCCAGCTGACAGCACTAATTCTCTGTCCTTTTTCACTGTCTCTGTGGTGTCTTTTACTTGAATTCCTCATCTGACCAAGAGTTTTTGGCCCTTCTTCATAAAGCTTCTGATAATTTCAAAGTCTGTCTGCTTTTATCGAATACCTGCTGTGCTTTACTGTCATGGTGTAAGAAGCCATGAAAGTCATTTTACATGTAATCTTTACCTCTCATGGTACACTGTAGATGACAGAGTTCAAAGTAGTGAAAAGGAGGTTTGATACATATTGAATTCTGGCCCTAACTCTCTATGGTCCTCTCTGGCCCTAACTAAGTGGAAAATACATAAAAGGAAAATAATCTGTTCTAGTGGTCAGGTGGTCCATCTTCTTGTATTACAGATTACATATTATTGTGCCAAAATAGTCATAGTGGTAGTTTAAATCATTCTTTTAGGTACGCTATAACTGGTATCAGTACTTTTTGAGAAATAACTACATTTCTATATAAATCAAGGCTTTTGATAATAATTGCTGAATGAAAAACAGCTGTGAATAAACAGTGATTTTTTTTTTTAACAGTAGGTTGCTGCTATTGACCTGTGTGACCCGCTGTATTTTTAGATACAAATATTAAATATATCACATGAATACATTCTATGTATGCATCAATAAAACATAGGATGTTCTTTTTAAGCTAAGGTTTGGCTTGGGAAAACTGATGTATAACCACAGGAAAATAACTATTTTTCTTTAACTCAGGGTAATGTGCAGTACCAGAAGATCTCCAAGTTCTGCTTTTTGTACACATGTATTCATACTGATGCAGGTATGGCAGCAAACTTATTTTCCTTTTTAACTTTTTAAAAGGCAAAAATGTGCCTTCCTCGAATGAATCAAAAAACTATTACTCTGTGAGTAATGTGGATGCATACAAGAACTTATGGTGTCATTTTATTTGGTCTATTATGGAGACATAACCACCTTTAGAGACACAAGTTTCTTTGAATCATTCTTCAGTGTTTCATTCAGCTAGAGATGATCACTGATGATTGAAGCTTTCTAATCAGTTTAAGAATTCTCTCATTCATAAAAGCTGTTCCAATATTAGGAACAAAACCAAGGGATCCCTTTTTTTTTACTATTAAATGGTTTTGCCTCCATTTTTCCCTGTTCTAGTTTTTAAATGAAACTGGTATTAAAAGGTGACTTTAAAAAAAAAAAAGAGAGAGAAAAAAAAATATACATTTATTCTCTCAATAAAAACTAAATGCATTGTAATTTCTGTGGCTACATTATTCATTATGACTAATTAGTTGAAACTTCACCAAAAAAATTCAATAGATGTTTTCTGGTTCTGAAATTATCAACCATTCTTGCAGAAATATCTATTTAAATGAAAATCAATACTATTTGCTATTTGCTCATTATTGGTTCTGTGTTATTCTATAATTTAGCATATTTCATTCACCCAGGTGTGCAGAGGAAATAATACCCTGTGACAAGGATTGCCAGTGTCTCAACATAAGCAGTAGAGTCCAAACAAACTGCTTATGCTCAAGTTTATAACAGAAAAATAACAGATCTGCTAAAAGGAAATTGGGATTGACTGGCAAATAATTTACCAACCAAGAAAAGAGCTGTATATCAGCTTGTTTTCTCTTACAAATAAGTCTTTTTAGTCCTCATTCAGTGAAATTTAGTCATACATGGAGATATAGCAGAAGGCCTATGCACTACTTAAATCCCATGTAATATATCAGCAAAAGCTGATATATTTGGGGCTGAATTGCAGCCCACCGTTGCTTAAACTGGGTGATATTTCCAGCTGGATCGTGAACAGAATTTTGGGAAAACTTATAAGAAAGCCTGTTCTAAAGATGTCTTGCTAGCTAGGTTTTGGTACATCTCACATTTCTGCATTAAAATAGTGGCCTGTGAATCATGCTAAAATTATGATAACAAGCTAGGGACAGTTGGACAAGGTTCAGCGAGTTGCTGACTCCACCTGAAGCCACACATGCAGCCTTGCAGTATTGAAAACTTACCCTGAAGGCTGCCTCAGGGTTGCCTTGAGCAAAACACTGTAGGCATATCCACTAGAGTGTTTAAACAAATGAAAGCTGAATTACTGTGTTCTGAGAGTCATTTATCATCTTATAATCATTGATCAATACGGAACTTATGATGGCAAATAATAGCCTCCGTGGTCCAAAACACAAATGAGTTTGAAATCTGTAACTTGAGAGATTTTTTTTTTCTCTTCATCACACTAGGATGTCTCCCTGAAAAATGGCACACTTTCAAGAATTCCTGCTAGGACTGAAAAATACAGTAGACAACCTTTGAAGATTTAATAAACTGAAAGCAAAGGTAGAAAGTGTGCATATATGAGAATTTACAGCACTGAAAGTTGTTACAATAGAGAATTTATATTCTGATAATATGCAGAGAGAACAGCTTAGGTAATAAACACTCTATACTAACCCAGTTATTGTTCAGTCTTTTTTTTTTCATATCAGAAATATATGATTACATCTTTGAATGAATATAGCAAAAATGGATATTGGCTTCTGAAATATTTATATTTTAACTTTGTAACCAAACACCTTTCTAATGAAATCTTTTAGTTATTACCATTTGTCAAGGAATCTGAAGCAGAAACACTTCCCTTGCACAGGGAGGAGATTATATTAATTTCTATATTAGGGGTGGCATTAAAAAAAAAGAATAGGTATTAGTTTCGGTTCACTAATGTTCTTTCCACCTCAATGTCGTTTACTAACACCAGTCTCCCTCCAAGGGAAATGGTGCTAGTTTTTGGTACAATTGGATGTAATTTAGTTTCTATAATTCTTTCTGTTTAACATAAGTTCGTTTGGAATTCCCTTCTGTTTCCTTTCCCATCTCTCCAACTCTTTTCAATTCCTATTCCTTCTTTTCTTCAGACCAATTTTTTCATTTGATTCTTTTGCCCGGCTTCTTCTTTTGTATTAAGAACTCAAATATTCCTCCTTAACCTTCCTTCTTTGTTTTGATTCTTCACTTTACAGGTTCCCTGACTCAGCTTTGGTAATAGTTTTCATGAAAACATTATATGCAGTCTTACCATAACTTCATCTCTTTCTTTAACATAGAAACTTGGCAGTTCTTCCGATTACTGGAAAAGTAGTCTTCACTAATCATTGCTGTCTCTCTGAGTTCAGTTATCACCTCTACTTGTCTGTCCATTATATAGTTAGCTTTAAATTTTGCCAACTTAACACAAAAACAACAAAACAAAGCAAAACAAAACAAAACAAAATCTTCCCTGTACCATATTTCTCTGGATATTTTAGTCTAGGCTATGGCTCAAACTTTCACTGCAAAGTGAAATTTGAGTTACCATAGTAGATTGCTCAAAAAAATGTATAGTAGATTGCACAAAAAAAGTTAGCTTTCTCACCTGAGTCTGGAATGTGAGCTTTCGCTTGCTCATCCTTTGTCTTTGCTATGTCAAAGCAAATGTCAGCTCAAAATCTAATTCCCAAAAAAGCAACAGATTCAAAGCATCTAAAAACAGTTCAATTCATACAAGCTAACAATACTAAGTATGTCCTATCAAAAGGGATTCCATTTCAAAATCAGTCTAAAATGGACAACAGTAGTACACTCAGGTTTTATTTTGCAACTGTTTTCCTTATTAGTTTTGAGATGGACTATGAGTTATCTGTTTGATTATCTGAGACCCGCAGCCTGCACATCAGTTACTGATTGACTTTTAATATATGATTTAAGAATCCTTCAAGGGATGCCCAAGAATTCTGGTGAAGCATACAAAAACCAATCTCTATGACCTTATTTGTATCCTTTATTTTAGCAGTCATGCATGGATAGGTGCACTTTCAACCCACTCTGATAACTAGAGAAGAAATAATAGAAATACACTAAGTATTTTCTCTAAAGCTATTCTTTCTTGAAGCCAAAGAAATCATATGATTGTGAGAACAAATAATTTCTATTATTTGATCATGCTTTTTAATGAAAAGTTAATCAATTCTGCATTTGGAAAAAAATCTTCTACCATTTACATCACCTTTTTTATCAAAAGATAAACAACTTGCATTTGGCAGTTGGCTTACGTGCAACACATTCCCTTTTAAAAACAGGATACATTTGGTGATCTAGTTCAGCAACAGAATTTTAAGCATATCAGACATGGAGTTGACACTTAGAAGTACTCTAGCAGTGTATTCTTAGTTTTTCAGATATTTCTTCTTTTTCTGTCCAGAAATGTTGTCACAGTTGACTTAGAATTTTCTGCACTTGTTATTCGTTTCTAGAATTATTTTAGACGATCTGGAGCTACTGCTTGACAGAGATAGCAACTAGTAAAGAAGCATTAATCACACACCTATTGGAGTGATCTGACTATCCATAGAGTGTACAGACTACCCATATTGCCTCTGTAAGGAAGTTCTAATGCTTCTGAGAACAAGATTAAAAATTGATACAGTGCAACTAACCTCATTTTTTCCTTCAGTAATGAGAAACAAGACAAAGTCTTGCCCTTATCATGCTTGAGTGACTTGGTATACTGTTTGAAGACAGTGACCTTTGGAAAGCTGTTAACACTTTTTTTTACCCTAAACAAGTAAATAGTTATATAGATAAATAAATAAAACAAAATAAAAAAGTGAAATTGATGCATTGGATTGATCAGTAGGCATTAAGATGGCAGATGCCAGAAATCAAAGAACACTGTTGGGATCTATCTCTTTAGAAACACACACACTATGTGTTTCTTAAGTACACTTTGTACTCTAAGGAAGACTGGGGAGTAAAATGAGTTGCTCAAAAAGGTAAGAAAGAATTTTGAAAGACTAGAAAACAAATCCATTTAATACAAAGGTGGATTTTATCTGGAGTTTGCAAACGTTAGAAAGAAATACAAATACGTGTCACTGCCAATTTGCCTTGCCCATGTTAATAATTTGGAGAACGATCCGGTCAGAACTCTAATATATGTGAGATTATACAGGTCTTGGTTATTAAAAAAACCCCAAACAACAACAACCAAAACTAGAAAAGGGGATTAGTGAACATGAAAATGTGGGCCTTGGTGAGTGACTGGAGAAGCAGATCTTTTGTTGTTGCTCATGTCATATGATTCTCAGCTCTGATGCTGACATTCTGTTGCTGATGTTGCTTAGTTTCTCTGACCTGAAATTTTTCATCTTTATGTGTAGAAAATACTACTATTCAGCTTATACTTTGCATATAATAATGAATGACTGCTTGGGAAATGCTTTAGGATAATCAAGTGAGGAAAAGATTGTGTACAGCAAACACAATTCTTATATTAAAGACTTTCTCTAAGATGACAGTGCTTTAGAAGCCTGTCTGTGCTGCTAAGTTGGGAGTTCCTTCTTTATCTTTGATGAACTCAAAGTAATATGAGCCAAGAGAAATGTAAATCGGGCTCTGCTAGAAAAAAAGAGAAAAAAATCAGTCTTTAGCTCCTACCAATCAATGAAAAGTCACTGATGCAAAAGTAAAGGTTTTAATTTAGAAATATAAAATACATTAACTAAAATGAAAAAGAAAGTATCTAAAAGTGAAATGCACAGTTAAAAATAAAAAAAAATAATTTAACCTAAACATTAAAGACCAACTTTTCAAAACATAGTGTCAGCATATGCAAAGAAGAATGTATAATTTTCAGAATGCAATTATTTGTTCATCTACTTTTTTGCATAACCAATGATGCATGCAACGGTAGCATATACAAAGGCAAAAAATTATTTGTGCCTAGGTATGCCAATTTAAATTACATTATTTATATACACACTGAAACAGTGTTTGACAAAGCAATGCCTCACGATTGGTAGGTGCCAGTTTGGAAGTTTTGGTTTGGTAGGTTTTGGTTTGGAAGTCTGATTAGATAATGACTTTGACAAAAAATATTTAAAGGACCTATCTGGACATGAATATGGTCAGATGCCTTTTACTGATGCTGATCTTCTTTATTTTTAAATGGGTGTTATGGGTTACTTGGAAAGCTGGAATATTGTTCTATGTTTATCCTACTGTACATCAATATGGAAATTCAATAACCATCCAATTTGTTACAATTAGTAAGTCTGATTTTCAGTTTATAAATACACTTACTAAGCTAGCAATTGTTTCAAGAATCTTCCAGAAATGCAATGTTTCTGTCTCAGGAAGACTATTAGGTGACTATACAGAGAAAAGAGAGAAAGCCTCTGTTATACGTGCATGGTAATTACTGGTTCCTGGGCAGTGAGTTCAGGGTGAAAAAAAATGTGTTTCTGAATTTCCTTCATCAAACTTCTACAAAGCCTTAACAGAAGTGTTTGTAATTAGCTGGAATTAAAGAGTGAGCAAAATAATACTAATAGAGGATGTAAATTTTAATCCCTAGAAGTTCCTTTTAGTGCGGTTATATTGTTCAAATCAACACAGATGCTTTAGTCTATAGCAGCAGTCTTACTGAAAATTAAGAAAATGTGCACTTTGAACATGTGTTAACACATCTTTTGTATACTTGTAAAGTGTGTTGATATAAACTAAATTATGCTTCATATAACAATAGAAGTGATAAACAGCTTGTGGGGTGGGGTGGAGAGAAGGAATAGCTATACTTTAACATTTTTAAGAGTGCTACTATTAATCAGAAAAAAATGTCAGCTCTTCTGTTTTTCTGAAAAGATATGAAAACTGCTGTCTGGAAGTAAGTGGAAAAAGAAATGTTTTAATGTCTTTTACATACTATATCATAGTTTCTGTTTCCAGGGAAACCAGTTTCTTTATATCTGCTCACAACAGCTCCACCATTAGGAGACCAGCTGTCAGGGAGGTTGGATATTAAGGATGGTATCAGGGGTGAACAGAGGGAGAAATAAGAAAATAATTAACACTGAAAATGTATATGATATTGGAAATAGTATACTGTGTATCTTTATGGAAAGAGGTGATTTTGGACTACTTTTATCCTAGCTTTCATCTTCAGGATATCTTTGAAGTATGACACTCTGTGTACTGTTGTAGAAAAATAAATAAGATAAATATTAAAGCAAAATATGGCTCAGTTGGCTGAAGCAAATACTGAAGAGTTCCCTTAGGCTGTTATGAAAACTGGCACTAACAGTATATTCAGGAGAACTGGATGTATTTAAGAAGGGTTTTCTTTAGAGGCAATAGCTCATGTCCCTTTTTACTTGGGACTGTTATTCTTCATGCATCAATAATGAATGAACAGAAAAAGAAATAATAAAGGTGACTGAAATTCTTGCCAGCTCCTGGTGGTTTTTCATATCTTTAGTATTCCTGTATACTGGCAACTGTACCAAATCACTGAGATCAATCTTAGAAGATGACCTTCCACCAAGTGGTATTTTGGAGATGTTATTATGCAGCCAAACATTTAATATTTGTCATTTATAAGTTATTTTTGGAAGTGATGTGTTTCCAGGCATTAAAAACAAAGCTTTTGAAAAAAAAGTCAGACTTCTTTTCATGTGAAAAATATAAAAACAGATATAAGTTATTTTTGGAAGTGATGTGTTTCCAGGCATTAAAAACAAAGCTTTTGAAAAAAAAGTCAGACTTCTTTTCATGTGAAAAATATAGAAACAGATATACACAAAGTAGAAAGTGGGTGATATAGGGTGGGATGAGCTGGGAGATGTGGAAGGAAATAAAAATGGAGATAGAGAAACTATTCCCCTGTCTCTTTCTGTTAAAAGTAAAGGAAAGCTCAGCTGCTCTCATACACTAGTTACTGTAACAGGAGCTCCCCCTGCCTGTTTTGATTTTGTTGTTGTTGTTTGTTTATTTTTGTGTTTGGTTTGGGGGGTTTTTGTGTGTTTGTTGGTGGCTTGTTTTTTTAAAAAGTAAGTGGATGACTACAACTGGGATGATTCCAGTGTATATAGCCCAATTAGCTTGGCTTCATCCTTCTGTGAAAGGAATTCATTCAGATTCACAGCATTTTGGGAATAATTTGGGGTATACTGATATTATCCTGAATAATATCAGTTAAGTAAATTAAAGTTGAGAAATATAAATTAATTTACACTGTATTATCATATGGGTCTCTTGTTCCGCATTTACCCAGCCTTGAAATTTAAGGAATCCTTAACACATTAAACATTCAGTATACAACCATAATTTCTATGTATTTTTTTATTTTGTTTGTCTTGAACTAATGCCTTCAATGGACTCTCAGTTCTTTTGAACAACTCTGACTGAATGCATTTTAACCACACAGTGGGGCAATTTTATATCAGGTCTCAGGCCAGAACAAAACTTTGAGGGCAGAGGGGATATAAAGGAAGTATTTCTTCTTCACACAACTTATGAGAAAATAATAATTATTTGTCAAAAGGCAAATGTTTAAAGTTTGTGTAAGTTCAGAAACAGCTGAACATATTGATAGAACAAAATCCATCAAAGACTTCTAGAAAGCAAAGTTATCAACTTTAGCTGATGTATGTACACTGCACTATAAACCGCTGGAGTCTTGGAAAGTATTCTGGGAAAGTATCACTGTATGGTTTACTCATATTCATAACTACATATTCACTAATAGCTGCACTGAAGGCAGGATGCTGGACAATACAGATACTCTTTGTCATTGCAAACTTTTATATATTCTTCTATGTTCATGTATGCTTTCTTATAATAAACTTATGTATGTGCTTTGGACCATGTAAAGAAGGAGCTTCTGCTGGAGACTGTTCGTAGTGAAAGAGTATGGGATTACACAGGAGATATGCTTGATGTCTGTCCCTTCTGTTCTAGGACCTCATACCCTACATAGAGCTGATTAGTGCACAGGCAGATTGTTTCTGGAATACATGGTTCTGGAATGAAGGACTGCAGCATCCTGTTGGTAGCATGGGATTTGCAGATGTCATGGTGAGGGAGCATTGGAAATGAATCTGTATGCCTCTGAGGAGAGACAAAGAAAAAAAAAATACATTTGTTCCAAATATGAACATTTTGACTTACTAGCCTATTCAAGATTGGAAGGTATTAGAAATCACACTCTCCCTCCCTGGCAGGGAAAAGTCAGGAGACAATGACTGTGCTTTTCTACATTATGTACAACACTGTTTCAGGGATTTGTTCAGAAAATCATATGCACTTCCTTGGTGGTAGTTTAGACAAATATCTCAAATTGACTAATAGGACATTAGGAAATCAATAGGAAACATTTTGGGCCTGTAACATAATACTTGGTTAATACTTGTACCTGCTGCCGCTGCCAAATATCTTTTATTTCTTCCATGGTCATTTTGTGTTCTTTCCTTCAGAAAACATTCAGAAGGCATTGAGAGGCCTTGCAGCAATAGTAGCTATATTCTGGGGAGGAGAAAAGAAAAAAATCCACCTATCTTAAACTAAGCTAAAATATCTATGTCTCTATGTCTAATTTATTCAGTTCTAAGAAGGTCTATAAAGTCAATCTTGTTTGTTATTACTCTCATATTTATCCATCTAAGAACAAAAGATCTGTTGAGGCAAGAGGCACAGTCTATAAAACCTATGAAAAAGCAAATTCATGGAGAGCAGTTGTGGCAGATGAGTTTGGTCAAGTACTATAGAGATTGGTGGTAGTCACTACGCATGAAACCTCTAGCTGCCTCTTTCAGGTATCACTGGCTTTCACTTGTAGTTCTCAGAGTCTGAGGGTAATTTTTTTTTTTCTTTCTTATTTAAAGTAATGATAGTTATTTCTTCTTTTATTTGATAAATATCAATATTGTAGTTTCTCTTAAAGAAGATAGAAAGGCTTGCATTTTCAAACTTCTTGGAAGTCTCATACTTCTTCTGTTTACAGAATAGCCTCAACAAATAAAAGCCATCAGGGCTTTTTTATTTTTTTTTTTACAACTAGGGTGTAACAAAGCCTTGTCTAGAATCCCTTCAACAAATGAGCCAAAACTGAAAACAAGTTCTGCTTTTTGACAAAACCCAGAGCATAATAGACTTTAAAGAATAAAATAAGCTTATGAACCTCACCCTACTCCCAAACATGTTGCAGCCCATAAGAATTACACAGGTCTCACAATGGAACATAAACCCCACAACTTTCTTGGAGTCTATACCTCATCACACTGAGTACTGAAACAGTAGCTGTAAACCAGTTGTACTGCTGCTCACACTGCTGTGGGTTACTCAGGCCCAGACTGGTCACTGAGGTAGTATTTATCCAGACAGAAAAGTTTCTTGAAATGAAGAAGTTGCATGTTTGACACTTTGTGCATGAATCTTGAACACAGAAAACCACAAACTGTTTCTCAGCAATATCAAAATCAGGTGTAGAGGCAGGGGTAGAGGTCCAAAGAAATATTTAAGAGCAAATCAGTCTGTCATATACATATCCTAACCTGAGTTATCACGTTCCTGCATCAAATCAATGGCATTTTGTTGTTTTGTGTATGGCACAGAATCTTAAAAGTATCCTGGTGTCGTGGTTTAACCTCAGTCGGCAACCGAGCACCACCCAGCCGCTCGCTCACTCCCCCCCACCCGGTGGGATGGGGGAGAGAATTGGAAGAGCACAAGTGAGAAAAACTCATGGGCTGAGATAAAAACAGTTTAATAATTGAAATAAAATTATAATAATAATAATAATACACAAAACAAGTGATGCACAGTACAATTGCTCACCACCCACCGACCGATGCCCAGACAGTCCCCGAGCAGCGGCCCCCCCGGCCAGCTTTCCCCAGTTTATGTACTGAGCATGACGTCACATGGTATGGAATGTCCCTTTGGCCAGTTTGGCTGTGCCCCCTCCCAGCTTCTTGGGCACCTCCAGCCTTCTCAGTCGGTAGAGCATGGGAAACTGAAAAGTCCTTGGCTAGTGTAAGCATTACCTAGCAACAACTAAAACATAGGTGCGTTATCAACTTTATTCTCATCCTAAATCCAAAACACTGTACCAGCTACTAGGAAGGAAATTAACTCTATCCCTGCTGAAACCAGGACACCTGGTCATGTAGAAACATGAGTTTCTTAACTGTTACTGTGACTTAAGTGAGGTCATTTTATTTCTGCACTGTTAAATTCAGGTTTCAGAGAAAGACTAGTTTTTTACACAAATGCACTTTATGGGAGGTTGGAATACTTTTGTGGTGAATATATGTGACTCATCTCCATTTGAATGTGGGTTTAGGGTAGGATAAAAAGTTATGGAATTTCAATGGAAAAGTACATAGAGAAAGAAATCAAATAAATCAAGAACTTGATTGTTAGGTCGCAGAAATTACAACAGAAGTCAGTGCTTACTTTATACAAATTTACGCTAGAAGCAATGGAAAGAGTAGAATTAAATATTTATCTCATATATATCTCTCCACTGTGTCCAATCAAAAATAGTATATGACTGTCAGTATATACCTGTCACATATCGGTTGGCTTCACACACTGGAATGAAGGCACAGATAAGTCTCCTTGTATTAGGCAAAAAAATAAATGTATTTCTGACCTGACTTGCCTGGGAAATGAGAACGGATCAGGGTAGTTGAAAAAGTCTTTTTACTGGTGCATCCGGGATAACTATCACCATAAGCAGAGAAATGGTTTAAAGCTTATCCCAGAGAGCATGTATATAGCATCTGTTTATGTGTCTTATTCATTACATTGCCTCAAGTGAGAAAGTTTATAGAGATACAGCTTTGCTCATAGAGAAAGATAAACACATTTTGCCTTCACTGTTTTCTCTAAGTCTTAGGTGCTTTGTAAATGTATTATGTAAAAATCTTAATATTGTTGACAAAAAGGTCAGTTTAACAGTCATTGTCTGTACTGATGTGATAACACTCACTACAAATCTCACACTCCAACAGCTGCTGCTCAGATCACTGAAGTGTGATTTGCAGAGGAACACTGAACTTTGCTCTTAAGGGAGAGGAGAAAGCAAGTGTTATCTTGTAACCTCAGTGTTAAAAAATAAAAGGAAATAAGAAGCTCCAAAGATAGCTTTGTATACCCTTGTAAAATTATGAAAAAGTTATAGTAATACCAGGTTTGTTTTTAAAGAAACAAAGGCATAGAGAGACAGTAAATGACTCAAAAAGTGCCTTCATAAATCACGTACCCTGAATTTTCTCTCAACACTGTTTCTCAAGACTGTGGATAACTGGGATAAAACCACGAGTCTTCTGCGAATACTGTATGCTGCAGGGAGATTTATAAAGAGCTTAATTGAGGGTAACCAATTCTTCATGCTTTGAATAAAATAATTTTCAGAATGTCCCAGTATTTTAAAACTGATGGAATGCCAAAAAGGTTACTTTTTGTAACTGAGCTTATTCAGCTTGGTTTGATCTTTTTCTGAGATGTCTGAAGCCACGTTTCCAGCACCTGTTCATTTGTAGCATGTGATTATGTTGATTCAATCACTTTCAAGCACATGAAGAAAATTATTGATAATTCACCAGCTGCTTTTTGAGAACAAATTTGATCTTTTAAAAGAGAAGAGGAAGAGAGAGATCACACTTCAAGGTCCTTAACAAATTGACGAACTGTATCAAGCTGTGAATCTTTTGAATGGATGGTAAAACAGTTAAAAATCCAAAACTGCAAATAGTATGGTATTGTTTTACTTGTGAAAATATTACTAGGAAATCTTTCAAAAATAACACAAAAAATTGAAATTTCTACTAAGTTATATGTTGTTTGTTTGAGAAGGACTGACTCTTCATCTTTTACATTACATGTTTCAAAAGCTACCTGACTTACTATTTGTTTTAATTTGGTATATATACTATGAAAAATAAATGAACATGGTGAGGATAGCTGTTTAGAATATCTAATATCTCACCCACCTAGGCCTCAACTCTTACCTAGGTAAAACAGCTTAGAATCACTAGAGTAATGAGTGGTCACCATCTTCTGGCTTCAGATTTACGTTAGTGTCATGATAAGCTGGAAAATATTGTGTCCCAGAAGTCCCTTGTGAGTCACCTTGAAAGAAACAATTGCTCTTATCACATACCTCTGGACATTCACAAAGAATTTCTGGCAATAAATAAACAATCAAGCATACACATATAAAGCTCAACGACGTTTCATATTTGGGTCTAGGTTTTGTAATACTCTGTAGTTAGATCATAGTGTGAAAATTTAGCTAAAGTGTCAGAAGAAACATATTTCCTAAAATATAAATATTTGTAAACAAACATATAAACTAGCAGTCTTCTTTTCAGATATGAAGAAAGGAAGAGCTGTTTCTTTCAGGTTTATGTATATAATGAGCTTTGAATAATGTCTTATAATTATCAGCCATGCAGTGTAGCAGGTACTAATTAACTTCTCTTAATAGAAGCTTGAGTGAGATTCTAAGATTAAAGAAAGTTCAACAAAAATAATTTTGGAAAAAAAACCCAAAACAAAACAGAAGTCTATTTGTAATGTCCATATCCTCTGAGGTGGCAATCCCTACACATTACTATACAGTATAATCTGCTATTTGTATGAGCTTTCCATACATTGGGATTTGACTGTCAATGTACAAAATACAGAATGATTCTTTTTCTTCTTTAAATAATCTTATTTTAAAGGGAAATTAATTGGTAGCCAAACAGCTTGAATACCTTTTCTGCCTTGCAGCCCTCATACCTGTCGGTGTTCAGAGGATGTTAACAGCAGCAGAGATTACTTATCGCTGAAGGCAGTAACTCTGCCATTCAATAATTTCATGATTGTATAACTAAAGTGATATGTGAATTTCCAAATTAACACACCCATGCTAAAAAACGTCTTCTGTACTTCAAAACTTTTCTAAATGCCATGTGTATACAAAATAAACAATTAAAAGAATACAATATCTATTTTTATTCACATATTTTTACAAGGTGTTACACTGTCTTAGTGTGTGTACTGAAAAATATTAAATTAATGTTATCACAAGGACATACCTAGAACAAAATAGATGTTTTCCACTTCAGTTTGGTATGTTGACTTAGTTTGTTTCTCTGTGGACTAACCATTCAATAGGATATGCATAACACATAGTAAAACAATGAATTTTAGTAAGGAAACCAAACAAACTGTAAGCATTTATGATCCTCAAAGCACTTGCCAGGTTTGACACCCTGTCGTGGTTTAACCTCAGTCGGCAACTGAGCACCACCCAGCCGCTTGCTCACTCCCCCCCACCCGGTGGGATGGGAGAGAGAATTGGAAGAGCACAAGTGAGAAAAACTCATGGGTTGAGATAAAAACAGTTTAATAATTGAAAGAAAATAATAATAATAATACTATGATAATAATAATAATACACAAAGCAAGTGATGCACAGTACAATGGCTCACCACCCACCAACCGATGCCCAGACAGTCCCCGAGCAGCGGCCCCCCCGGCCAGCTTTCCCCCAGTTTATGTACTGAGCATGATGTCCCATGGTATGGAATGTCCCTCGGTAGAGCATGGGAAAGTCCTTGGCTAGTGTAAGCACTACCTAGCAACAACTAAAACATGGGTGCGTTATCAACTTTGTTCTCATCCTAAATCCAAAGCACAGCACTGTACCAGCTACTAGGAAGGAAATTAACTCTATCCCTGCCGAAACCAGGACACAGCAGTTGATCAGGATTTTAAAAGATTTTAATTTTTTACTAGAATCAAGGTCTTTACTAGTACCTAGTGACTTCTAACTGCTCAACAGGACAGTGAGCAACCTTCCAGTTAACCTCTGGAAATGTGCCATCTCACAGTTTCTCAAAGGTACCGGCTCCACCCACCAAATGCTATGTATCTTAAATCAGCAGTAATGAACTTCCTGGTGAATAGTTAACTGTTAAGTGAGAAAGGATTAAATAAGAATGTATTCTTATAGAATTTTTTTATTAAACAGAATCTTGTCTTATATTGGTCTTCACCAGCAAGTGCCCAAGCCTCACCTCCCAAGCTGCAGAAGGCAAAGGCAGGGACTGGGAGAATGAAGAGCCGCCCACTGTGGGAGAACATCAGGTTCGAGACCAGCTACTGAGGGGAACTGATGGTGAAGTGGCTAAGCCACTACCCATCGTATTTGAGAAGTCGTGGCAGTCCGGTGATTCCCGCTGACTGGAAAAGGGGAAACATAACCCCCATTTTTAAAAAGGGAGAAAAGGAAGAGCCGGGGAACTACAGGCCAGTCAGTCTCACCTCTGTGCCTAGCAAGATCATGCAACAGATCCTCCCAGAAGCTATGCTAAGGCACATGGAGGACAGGGAGGTGATTCGAGACAGCCAGCATGGCTTCACCAAGGGCAAGTCCTGCCTGACCAACCTAGTGGCCTTCTATGATGGAGTGACGACA
>NW_008794490.1:628172-633584 GCF_000699145.1 Aptenodytes forsteri
GGCACAGGTTGCCCAGAGAGGTGGTGGATGCCCCATCCCTGGAAACATTCCAGGTCAGGTTGGAGTGGGCTCTGAGCAATGTGATCTAGTTGAAGTTGTCCCTGCCCACAGCAGGGGTGTTGGACTAGATGACCTTTAAAGGTCCCTTTCAACCCAAACTATTCTATGATTATATGATTCTATGGGCATGAACTCTCGGAGTCTTTATGCGATGGTATTTATCCAATCACACAACTACATGGCAGTTATGACTAGTTAATATATACAGTGTGCATATACACATTTAGTATATATAATTAATATAACAACCCTGAGGATATTTTTGTCTGTAATCACATACACACAAAAATGGTTCTACAATTTGGACTGATCCTGAAAACATTCCATATATTAAGTTGGCATTCATTTTCTTTCAAAGTGAGAGCTTTGTACTCAGTCCATCAAGGACTGTGGCTAAACAGTCAGGCCTTTAGCAGATCTCAGTGTCTTTATGTTAATGAAAGCAAAGGAATTACTAAGCATCTCTCACTGCATTTTCAAAAGCAGCGTTTCTTACTATGAGCTCTGACAGACATCTTCCCTTTAGCAAAAGCAGCTTCTTAGCTTAATTGAATTGAAAGAAAACCAACAACAGTTCTGTAAAAAAATGTCTGACACATCTCCATTTTGAGGTACCAAATATCTCAAAATGAGATGTTGAGATACCTACCAGCAAAACTGGCTGAACAGTCAGTCTACATATATCATTAGGAATTAGATGTTGAAGCCTGGTTTGTTGCAGCCACACTGGTTTTGTTGCACAGATGATTGATTTTAAAATTACCCGTTTTCTGTTATATTTCTGAAAATAAAGTCCAATTATCTCCTTTGTTTAATTAAATAATAGAGATTACTTGAGCTTTGTATGTTGAGTGGTTCCAGGATAAGTCCTAACTTTATGGTTGCAATGATTATTTTTCAGTAGTCTTAGCCAGAAATATCTATTCTGAGACAAATGCAGATCCATTATATTCCCTAGTGGCCTTTATGGGTAAAGCACAGTCTGCTCCCGGGAATAGGAGTTCTAACTTCTAGTCTGGTTATCACAAGAAAATTTCACCAGTCCTTAGTGTCCAGTGAAATAACTTTCAATACAGGAAACCTCGGTCTTGTTTAAGTCAGTGACTTGCTTCCTGTTGACATGAACAAGAAGACACTTCACTGTAAGCTGTTATATATTATGAACCTTTTTTGTTTTAAAATCACATTTTGAACATTTGCATTCTTTGTCCCAGATTCCTTCTACAGTTAATTACAAACATTTCATACCAGTATTTTTCTTTTTCAAAGATTTACCACTTTAGAAAATATATTTCTTTTGCAACACACCTTCAGTAAAAGATCTCTGGAAATTCTTCTGAGGATTTTCTTCTCCTCTGCCAATCCCTGTGCTCTGTGATTATATCAAAGTATTGCTTAAAAATAGTGTTTCTTTTTTTTTTTTTTAAGAGGTTTTGGGGTTTTTCCCCCCCTCCTGTCTCTGCATAGAAATGTTCCCATTAGTGAACTTTGTTTTGTAAGGTTATTATTAGGAGTTATTTTTATGACTATTAGGACTCATGCACATGTAAGTCCTAATGTGTGACTATAACCCACATCCTCCTTTTGAAGAAAAGAAAAGATACTTTTTCAAGAGTTGTTTTGTCCATAAGTTTTGTTTCTCCTTATGGTTGAAAACCACATTTTCAAAATTATCACTTTGACTAATTAAAAAGTTGATGAAGTGCAAAATAAGGCTCACAAGATCTGGAAAAAAACCCCACAAAACCGTACTGGAAAAGAAAACAAAAAAGAAGCTAAGATGTCCTATGTGTTTTGTACGGAGATTTTTGAATCTGTTATTTCTCTCATTGACATCCATAAACTTTGCTCATGGGCTACTGACATTCTGTATCACTACCAACTCACAGCAATGTGATCCACCAAAGCCTGCCAGATTAAATCAATTATCTAATTGCTACAGTCAGTTAAAAGTGAAATTAAATGGAATTTGGACATTAATAACAAACTGTAATAAGACAAACTATCCCCTAATGATTCATGGAACTCTGATGAAAATAAATTTCCTTTATTTTTCCCCATTGTTGATCACATAAAAGAAATTTTATCTCATAAATTTAGAATTAATATTGATCAAATGCCTGATAAATTATTATAACACTTTTTATTAGAGCTAGTTCATTTGGTGAATATTTGAGCAATAATATACATAGAAAAGAGACTCAGAGATAAAATATACTTGCTGTAAATACTTTCAATGCTTATTTAGAGATCATGACTGTTGAAATCTTAGAATAAAAATTACTATTGCTGTTGTCTTAAAGGATTATTTAAGCTGTTGGAAAAAATTTCTTTTATTTTAAATACAAATCCTAAAGATGATATTCCACAATACAGTTGAGAAGATCTGAAAGTTCACTGTTCCCAAGAATAGCAATCTCACTTTTCAATCCTGTGTGTTTGTCCCTTTCTTTATGATGACTATGGCACTCATTAACACAGGTCAGCTCACTAACCAGAAAAAGCCTTCCTAGCCAGAAATGTACCCGTTTTTTGCCAGCTCTCTGGTCTGATCCATGCAGATGGAGGTTCAGAGATGCTCCAGAGCCAGTGATTTTGAGAATTTCCTTTTGATAGTGCCAATTAATGCATTCATATTATCCAGCTTCACCCTAACTAAAATCTTCATGGAGAGTTTCCAACACAGCACAACAGAAGAAAACTGGTTCAAATCAGCAGTCTATATGCAAGATTTTTTTGACATGTCACTTTGTTTACTCTATTTTCTAGCCACATTAATCTCTATGGTTAATGCTTTAACTGGAACAAGACATTTGCAGAGGTTCTGTCAAGCACTATGAAAATATGAGAATTATTTTAATTTAATAGGAATCCAGGCCTTACGGTAACAGAAGCGGACAAATTACTTTAAATGACTCTACTTAAAGAGGGCAAAAAATTGAAATCAGTTAAATAAAAGCTAATGTTCCAAAAAAGATGTTCTCTAGGAAAGGATTTTTTTTTATTATTACATGAAACTTTTTTTTTTTAAAGAAATCTGTATTGATGCTTCTATAGAATTCAGGGAAAACAATTATTTAAGTCATAAATGAAAAATTGATCTTTGCCCAATATGTTCAGTCTCCTTTTTGTCTTTTAGAGTCAGAACACTCTTCACATTGTGTTTGTATCTTCACAACTCAAGAAAACACTTTTGTGTATTAATGACTGAGCAAAATCCATTTTAACCCCTTCTTTTCCCATTAAAAATGTGTTCTAAAAAGGTGTGTCTTTCCTTAGACAATATATTTTAAGTTGTAAAAACTAAAACTATCTGAAACCTAGCAAAAATATAGATTCAGTAAAGACACATACTTTGTTTTCTAGTGGATATCTAGCATTGATTTACCTATAATATGTTTGCTATTAAAATTTATAATTAGATTGTTTTCCTTACATGAATAAGAATGGACATTGTTTGTGTCTACTACTTTAAAAAAATACAACACAACACTATTCCACTCAATAACTTCAGTATTTTTAAACATCCATGTGTATGAAACTCTAAACTGAACAACCCTGAACACTGGTCACAGACATACAGAGATGTGATTGCCTTAATCTCTCTAACTTTACTAGTAATCTCCATCTAACCAGAGCAAGATATACCTGCTAAAATCTAAATTACTCTATTTATTTAGGAAACTTTGTCCAGCTGCTTGAGTCTACTTTTAACAAAGAATCAAGGAACAACTTTCTGAGAAGAATGTCTAAACTAAGGTAAGGAATATGTGTGAGGCTGATAAGAGGTGGTGGGACTTGTTCCCATCATAGGAATCATTGGGGGAAAAAAGTATGAGACGGGAAAATAGAATATAATATAACTTACATATTGAAGATCATATTGAAGATTACATCCTTTTTTTGTAGAATGTAAATCAAAAGATGGCCAAGTAGGTCACCTTGCAGTGTACAACTTGCATATAATTTAACACTAGACAAATTCACAGAACAAAAATAATTAAAAAAAAGAAAAAAATCAACTGGAACTGTGAAATATAAATAATAGTTCTTTAACTAAAACCTTCAACTCCATCAGCGGTCCTTGAGAATCACAGACCTTTCAGTAAGACCTAGGTTCTTCAGTTAGTAACTCTGTATAATGCTGCTAGCTCTGCAGACAACAACTTCCTTCTGTTGATTCTTCTGTAGTCACTACCACTGACATAATCATATAGAAGATTCCTCAAGAACATCAGCTTTTCAATGGCTGGGGAAGAAAACCTCCTACTGATAAAGTAATCTTACTGCCCACAGAGTGAAAAACACTACAGCTGAATAATGATGGTATGTAGGTCTTTTGGGTATGATTATATCTGACTCAAATACTGAGAAAGAGACTGTAATATTTTGGAAGAGGCAGAAGATAGTCAGACTAACTTTAGTGAGAAAAGAGCTGAAAGAGCAGAATATTTTTATCACCTTTTTTTTTTTTTTTTAGAGTTAGAGAAAATCAACCTACTGAGACAGATTTTGATGTACAAAACCCTAGTGAAAAAATCAGGATGGCTAGTCTAGGTATATCCCAATCCAACTACTGTTAGAAACTGTTTTATTGCACTCAGCTTTACCTACTATGTTTTGACTGCTGTGACAAACTGTGATAATTCTTCAGCCATTCTTCCAAGCTATTCAGAAAGCTGTAAAACATATGTATGGAAATGTTTGTATGGAAACATTTACATGCTTTTGATCAGATGCTTTGCTCTTGAACTTTTTCCAATTCTACTATATCCTTTTGAGGTGCGGGGATTAGAGTTGTATAGACTATTCAAAAGAAAAACATGAACTTACACAATGGCACAATGACATTTCCTGTTTCATTTTCTACTTCTTTATTACTTTCTGACAGTTGATTTCTTTTTTTCACAGTCACCGAGCATTAGAACTGTCTGTCATAAAACCAAGATCTTTCCCTGTGTAATATGGTCAGCTCAGTGCCCTTCATTGGTTTCCCTGTGTGGATTATTTTACATTTATCAACATTACAATTCACATTCTTACTGACTTAAATTTTTCATAGTCGTACCCTATCCTCACTGCACTGCATCACTTCACACTGTTGAAGACTTTGTCACTTGACTGTTGATCTCTTTTCTCAGGTTATTTGCAAATGAGTGTAAAAAACTTCTGCCAACATAATTCTATGCTAAACTCACTCCTTTGCAAGAGAAGGCTGCTTACTTTTACCTTCTTTTTCCAATTGTATATTCAGGTGTAATGAGTGTCCGTGCCCAGGTGCTGGCAGTGGAGGGCTGTGAGAAGATGCCAGAAGCTGCCCCCATCTTAGACAGAGCCAGTTCCAGCCAGCTC
>NW_008794490.1:638423-642557 GCF_000699145.1 Aptenodytes forsteri
CCCTTTTTTTTTTTTTTTAGAGAAAATCAACCTACTGAGACAGATTTTGATGTACAAAACCCTAGTGAAAAAATCAAGATGGCTAGTCTAGGTATATCCCAATCCAACTACTGTTAGAAACTGTTTTATTGCACTCAGCTTTACCTACTATGTTTTGACTGCTGTGACAAACTGTGATAATTCTTCAGCCATTCTTCCAAGCTATTCAGAAAGCTGTAAAACATATGTATGGAAATGTTTGTATGGAAACATTTACATGCTTTTGATCAGATGCTTTGCTCTTGAACTTTTTCCAATTCTACTATATCCTTTTGAGGTGCGGGGATTAGAGTTGTATAGACTATTCAAAAGAAAAACATGAACTTACACAATGGCACAATGACATTTCCTGTTTCATTTTCTACTTCTTTATTACTTTCTGACAGTTGATTTCTTTTTTTCACAGTCACCGAGCATTAGAACTGTCTGTCATAAAACCAAGATCTTTCCCTGTGTAATATGGTCAGCTCAGTGCCCTTCATTGGTTTCCCTGTGTGGATTATTTTACATTTATCAACATTACAATTCACATTCTTACTGACTTAAATTTTTCATAGTCATACCCTATCCTCACTGCACTGCATCACTTCACACTGTTGAAGACTTTGTCACTTGACTGTTGATCTCTTTTCTCAGGTTATTTGCAAATGAGTGTAAAAAACTTCTGCCAACATAATTCTATGCTAAACTCACTCCTTTGCAAGAGAAGGCTGCTTACTTTTACCTTCTTTTTCCAATTGTATATTCAGGTGTAATGAGTGTCCGTGCCCAGGTGCTGGCAGTGGAGGGCTGTGAGAAGATGCCAGAAGCTGCCCCCATCTTAGACAGAGCCAGTTCCAGCCAGCTCCAAGACGGACCCACCTCTGGCCAAAGCCGAGCCATCAGTGATGTTGGTAGTGCCTCTGTGATAACCTGTTCAAGAAAGTGTAAAAAACACTGTGCAGCAACTGGGAGAGAGAAGAGTGAGAATATGTGTGAGAAAAAGTCCTGCAGACACCAAGGTCAGTGAAGAAGTGTGGGGAGGATGTGCTCCAGGCAACAGAGCAGAGATTCCCCTGCAGCCCATAATAAAAACCACAGTGACACAGGTTGTCGCCTTGCAACCCATGGAGGACCATGGTGGCACAGATATCCACACTGCAGCCTGTGGAGGATCCCATGTCACAGCAGGTGGAGATTCCCTGAAGGAAGCTGCAGCCCATGGAGCATCTATGCTGGAGCAGACTCCTGGTAGGAACTGTGGTCTATGGAGAGGAGCCTACACAAGAACAGGTTTTCTGGCAGGAACTGTGACCCTGTAGGGGATCCACACTGAAGCAGTCTACTCCTGAAGGACCGCATGCCATGGAAAGGATCTATGCTGGAGCAGTTCTTGAAGAACTGCAGCCTATAGGAAGGACCCATGTTGGGGAAGTTCACGAAGAACTGTCTCCCATGAGAGGGACCCCATGCTGGAGCAGGGGAAGAACATGAGAAGGAAGAAGCAGCTGAGGTGAAGTGTTATGAACTGACTGCAACCCCCATTCTTCATCCCCCTGTACTGCTCAGGGGGATGAGGTAGACAAGTTGGGAGTAAAATTGGGCCTGGGAAGAAGGGTTGGGGTGGGGACAACGTGTTTTCTAGATTTGTTCTTATTTCTCATTCTCCCATTCTGTTTAATTGGCAATAAATTAAATTAGTTTTCCCCAATTTGAGTCTGCTTTGCTCATGATGGTAATTGCTGAGGGATCTCCCTGTCCTTAACTTGACCCATGAGCTTTTTTAGTTGTATTTTTCTCCCCCTGTTCTGTTGAGAAGGAGGAGTGATAGAATGGCTTTTTGGGCACCTGGCAGCCAGCCAAGGTCAACCCACCACACAGAGAAATTTTCTGGATCTTCTCTGGCATCACATTTATCACTTTTGAGTCCTCAGGTACAACAGCAGTTTTGAAGAGAGAAGTTACACACTACCATTAGTAATTTAGCTATTTCATCCTTGAGTTATCTTAGAACACTTGAGTGAATGCCGTGTAGTCCTACCAATTTGTTACTGTTTATTTTGTTAGTCTGCTCAATACCCCCTTTTACAGCCACTTCAATTTCAGGCACAATTTCTGCTTGGTCTCCAGTGAAAAACAGTTCCAGTGGAAGAACCTCCCTGATTTTTCGACAGTGAACACTGATGCAAAAAAGTCATTTGGCTTCTTTGTGGTGGTTTTGACTTCTTTGAAAGATACCCAAATTGTCATCTGAGTTTACAGATTCCCTTGCAAACTTCTTATACCTCATCTGTTTGAAAAAATGATTTAGTATTTATTTTAATTCTTTTTGTTACTTTTTCCTCAACTCTTCTTTGGGATGTATTATTATGGGTTTTTTACCTTTAATCTGCTAGACTTTACAAACCTTTCTATTTCTTCATTTGAACACATCATTAGCTTTTCAAAGGATAGCTTCTCTCTAATAGTCTCTCTTAGCTCATGGTTTCCATGTTGTCTTCCTTTTATTACTTTAAAGCAATAATACTTAATATTTAATAAGCAATATACATTGGCCCTGTGCTTCTAGTATAGTGTCTTTCAGTAAGCTCCGTATCACATTTAAAGATTTAAACCTCTGCTATTGCTTTATGCATTTTTAAACAAGTTCTCTCACTTTCAGGTGACAGAACAAGTGGGTACAACTGCAGTGGGTTTCTTTGTTGCTCTAACAAGGACACTATATGTAATTGCACTGTTGTTGTTTTTGTAGAGTGGCTCTTAGGTTGTGGTTCCTGTTAGATGTGTAAATAATTCTCCTTATGGTCAGTGATAGCTTTTTAGCTAGTCCTGGATAGAAAATTCTCTTTTCTGAAGAAGAAACTTTTTTCCAAGAAAATTCCTAAGTCTGTATGTAATCTTAAAAGTTGACTGGTCCAGATGCTCTTGTGGATCAGAAACATGGTAGACTAATGTTGGTGTTATTATACTTAGTAAAAGAATATAGATTCTACTTTAAAAAAAAAAAAAAGGAAAAAAAAGAAAAATTGTAACTTGCTTTAGTTTTCACAGCTACAGCTTTTATTCCCCCAACAGGAACACCTGAAAGAATCTAAAGCACAGTCTAGGAAAAACTCACTTCAGATTGGAATGAGATATGAGGTTCGTATTTCATCAGAGAAATATTTTCCTTTAATGTCACCAGTTTTAAAGCCTAACTTTAATCTCATCTCTTCATGTTTAGCAACAGATTATTTTCTTATTAAATACAGTATTTTGATAACCTGAAGTGTTGCACAGAGAACTGCTTGGTGCTGAAGAGATCTTGATATTTTTGGGGGGCAGTGGCTAGGGAAAAGCCAAAATGATTCCATAGCTAAGCAAATAATGAAGTTCCTTGAGGAGTATGATCTTTATGGCTCTTACCCTTGCTCTGAACTTCTGATCTCTAGAATCCTTGGCCGGTATTCTTGTCATGTTCTAAAAAAAACAGTGTCAAAAATTACTGCAACACAATGTGGTCTCCCAAGCAAATTAAGCAAACCACTACCAATACAGTGTAGGAATCTTTTTTTTTTTCTTTCAAATACATACAGCTTCTTTTCACTGTGTTTATAATCCAAAACTGTGAAATGTCTAATTTAATATATTATGAACACTGCAGGGAAAGATAAAATGTTGGGAAGTATTTATGCCATTATATTAAAATTAGGCTGTGCTATATTGCCCCAATTGAAAATGATGCAAGAGATACTATAAAGTTTTCTAACTTAATGTTCAAATAAATATATATGAGTTCAGTCTTTATTTTACAATATTAGGTCAGAATTCCTTAGTTGTTTTTGCAGAGGATAGCCACTGAGGAATTCCAATTTGGTTTTTTGTACTTATAAAAGAGATCTGTCTGGTTTTTGCAGCTCCAAAGACCAATTGAATATTGCTTTTTGAGTGTCTTCAGTATTTTTTTCTTTAAATGTTCCTCATCAATCGATTAAAGATAATTTCTGTTCTAACAGGAAGACCGAGGCGAAGGGCTCCGGAGCGGAGGATCGCGACGGGGGACCCTTCCTGAAGCGGCAAAACCCAAACCCGCGAAAAGCAAAAGCGCAGAGAGCGAGAGGGAGGGGAGGCCCCCCC
>NW_008794490.1:647108-652156 GCF_000699145.1 Aptenodytes forsteri
GCTTAGGGACCTGGTTTAGTGGGTGGTGGTGTTGGGTCGACAGTTGGACTCGATGATCTTAGAGGTCTTTTCCAACCTCAATGATTCTATGATTCTATATTAAAAATTGAATGGTTAGTCTTTAGTGCTAATCACTTAACATATTTTTTTTTTGCCTCAGTCTCTAATAATACTGATAGACCTTGAGCTGCCTGGTCCCCTGAGTCAGAGGACCATGAGTGCGGGAACAGTGTCTTTCCTTTTGTGGACACTGAAATTGTAAGGGACCAGCTGTATCCGCTGAATGTTCACAAGTCCATGAGGCCTGATGGGATTCATCCCAGAGTTCTGAAGGAGCTAGTGGATGTTATGGCAGGACCCCTCTTGATCATCTACCAAAGGTCTTGGGAATCTGGGGACATCCCTGCTGACTCGAAGCTAGCCAATGTTATTCCAGTCTACAAAAAGGGCGTGAGGGAAGACCCTACAGACCTGTTAGTCTAACCTCTGTTCCTCGAAAAATTATGGAGATTATACTGGGTACTATTGAAAGACATTTAAAGAGCAATGCAATCATCAGGCACAGTCAACATGGGTTCACAAAGAGAAAGTCCTGTTTAACTAACTTGACTTTCTATGGTAAGGTCACCCACCCAGTGGAGGAAGAGAAGGTGGTGGATGTAGTTTTCTGGATTTTAGTGAAGCTTTTGATACCGTCTCTCACAGCATCCTTCTGGACAAGTTGTCCAACTGTGAGATGAGCAGGTATGCAGCGTGCTGGGTGAAGAACTGACTGAATGGCAGAGCTCAAAGGGTTGTGGTGAATGGGGCTACATCTGGCTGGCAACCGGTCATCAGCGGTGTTCCTCAAGGTTCAATTCTAGGGACAGTTCTGTTCAATATATTTATCAATGATCTGGATGCAGGAGCTGAATGTGCCATTAGCTGATGATACCAAACTGGGAGGTGCTGTTGACTTTGAGGAGCAGGAGGCCTTGCAGAGAGATCTGGATAGATTGGAGCACTGGGCAACCATCAATGGCATGAAATTTAAAAAGAACAAATACCAGATTCTGCACCTGGGATGAAGTAACGCCTGGCAGAAGTATAGATTGGAAGAGAAGTGGCTGGAGAGCAGCCCTGCAGAAAGGGAACTGGAGGTGCTGGTTGACAGCAGGCTCAATATGAGTCAGCAGTGTGCCCTGGCAGACAAGAAGGCAAACCGCAGTCAAAAAAGGTGATTATCCCACTGTATTCAGCGTTGGTGCAGCTTCATCTTGAATACTACGTGCAGTTCTGGGCCCCACAATTTAAGAAAGATGTGAAGATCCTTGAATGCATCCAGAGGAGGGCAACAAAGCTGGTGAAAGCGCTGGAAGGAATATCCTATGAGGAGCGGCTAGGGACTTTGTCTAGTTTGGAGAAAAGGAGGCTGAGGGGCTGCAGTTCTGGGCCCCACAATTTAAGAAAGATGTGAAGATCCTTGTGAATGCATCGAGGAGGGCAACAAAGCTGGTGAAAGCGCTGGAAGGAATATCCTATGAGGAGCGGCTAGGGACTTTGTCTAGTTTGGAGAAAAGGAGGCTGAGGGGCAACCTCATTACTCTCTACAGCTTCCTGAGGAGGGGAAGTGGAGAGGGAGGTGCTGATCTCTGCTCCCTGGTATCCAGTGATAGGATGCATGGGAATGGTTCAAAGTTGCACCAGGGGAGGTTTAGACTGCACATTGGGAAGCATTTCTTTACCAAGAGGGTGGTCAAACACTGTCTGGTATGAAGGTGAAGATCTTCAAATATGAAAAGTAGGAACATAGATCTGTTTTATAAAACCTAAGGAAGTGACATGTTTTCTAACAATAGGTATTCTGTGTTATCCATTCCATTTCCGTTTCATCTTTTCTGTCACAAGCCAGCAAGGGAAAAGGAAAGAGAAACAGAAAAGATAAGATAAAATTAAAAGATGATGTACCTTTAAAGGAGTCTTGATACAATAACTTAATAATAAGTTGAATAAGAATGATGAGTCTTTATGTGGTTCTTTTCACATCTAAACCACTTTAAAGGTACGAATTTACTAGTTTGTTTTCTGTAATAAGGATGCCTCTTGAAATTATACAGCATGAAGTAGTCTTTGTTCCTGACCAATCTCATTAATTTCAGTGGGATATGATTGGCTTTGGTTGTATAAAAATATAATTAATTTGGTAATGAAACAGAACAGATAGGTGGGTCATCTAGACAAAACTTAGATTTAATTTGTTTGACCACAGAGGATAGATGATACAGACTCATCAACTGTATGAACTTTCCCCTAGGCTAAGTACAGTCAAGGTTCTGAAACTCTGCATTGATTTCAATGGGGGCATAAGTATGTTGATCATTTGCTCTTTTTCTCTGCTATTCACTGCCTGGGAGAAGTCAGTCAATGACAGTTCTGTCATTAGCAGCTTCAAACACTGACAGCTGTAGTTATTCCTGTCTTCTCTGGAGCCAAGAGAACAGCACCTCCAGAAGATTAGGACATTCATATGAGACTGAACATTACAGTTGTCCCTAGTATTAGCTCAATTTTTATCTAGTAACAGTTTAGGGCAGATTTTTTTCACCCTAAGAGGAAGAGACTAGAGTTCAGTATTTCCATACCTTAGAAAAGCTTTGGTATCACTGAGCTGCAAACCTAAGTCTACTCGTTTGCTCTGCTTTCAAACCTTGCATTCTTTATGTCCAGCTTCAATAGCAGAAATGGAATATGTCCCAGTGCTTTACTCCTTTCTCCAGAAAAGTTTGAACCTCTGCCTGTTGGGCATCTTTGGTTTTTCTTTCATGCAGAATAAATGGAGTCTAACTTGCTTTCAGCTTCCATTCTGAATAGGAAAGATGCAGGCACCAAAAGTTAGTGCAGTGATGTAGTTTGTACACATGTATTGGAGATCTAATTAAGTTTGTCACCTGTTTCATAAACAGAAAATATCACCAAGAGTTTTGAAAAACAGTCTTTCAAGAAGCTTGCAAAACCAGCAGATTTTTTCATCCTTGAACGTTCTCTGGTAGAAATGCAATAACCATTCAGAACAGTGTGTATTCTCTTGTTCTCCCTGTTGCAGGGCAATATTCCATAACCCTCTGTTGTCTTCTGTAGTTTCTAACCTCTGGAAATCTAAAACATGCCAAGATGGAAAGCACTTTTGTGCTTATTTTGCCACATATCACCAAGCAGCGGAAGGTCAGGCCCATTTTTGCTTACATTTACCATTCATTAGTCACAACTGGTTTGGATTGAGTATAAAATTTTTCTGCCTATCTAGTTATATTATTTCCTTATCCACATGTCATGCCATTATTAAAATTATTCCCCAAAGCAATTCTTGTAGTAAATAATACATCTGGGAATGCTGCTTTACAGAAAATGAATCAGTACTTCTGGCGATGAAATGACTGAAAGTCTTCTGCCAGTTTTAATGAATATTGATGAAGCAGTGAGATATCATCCCATGTGGTGGACAGCAAAAATGAGTCCCGTGACACAAATATATTTGCAGCTGTGAAATTCTTCCCATTTTCTCAAATTAATTTAATTCACCAAGCCAAAGGAAGCTGGCCATTTTTAATTACTTAGCCCCTGATACCTAGTCTAACTGAGCATTTTACTAGTCATAGCAGCTGGTGGCCAGTGTATCCTGCAGTGTTTATCAGAGCACCCACATGGTTGCTGTGAATTATGCTGGTCAGTAATGGAGCACAATGAAATATTTTACCAGATGGAGATGACTGGAATGAAGCAGTGCTTTGGCAATATGTCCTCCTCAGTGGGAAAGACTGAATTGCCAAGTGATTTCTCCATGAAACTGTAACTTCCGGCTGACTGAGAGCACTTGTTTTAGAAAAAGGCAGACAGGGTTTGGGGACTTTTTAGTAACTGGAGAAGCTATTACATCAGAAAGCATATTGTCCTACTGGTTAATTACATATACTGCCAAAATTGCATGTCTTGTTTCATCATTTGTATAAGCTTCCTTTACCCTATACACACTGAAAATTGTTATGTCTTCTAGGGGCAAATTAAACAGTCCTTTACCATCAGAAATAATTCTTTCTGTGTGTCTTCACTGTGATGAAGCCTTAGCCTTCCCTTGGATAAATGAAATATTCAATCTTTTTAGTATCTCTGTATAAAGTAGATTTTACACTGCTTTAGATCTTAACAGCTATATGCAAATACCCTAAAATTCTGATTTTGACACACAAAGTAATCAATATTCATGGGTATTGTAGACATCAAGTTACAAATGTGGTCTTTAGGTACAATCATGAAGTTTCATTCTAGTACAGTTTATGCTGACACCAAGGAAGTATGATTAAACATAAGTCTGTGTATTGGGTCTATATGGCAAGGTTTTGGTAGTAGCAGGGCCACAGGGGTGGCTTCTGTGAGAAGCTGCTAGAAGCTTCCCCTATGTCCGATAGAGGCAATGCCAGCCAGCTCCAAGATGGACCCTCTGCTGGCCAAGGCTGAGCCAATCAGCAATGGTGGTAGCATCTCTGTGATAACATATTTAAGAAGGGGGAAAAAAATTGCTGCACAGCAGCAGCCAGAGAGAGGAGTGAGAAGATGTGAGAGAAACAACTCCACAAACACCAAGGTCCATGAAGAAGGAGAGGAAGGAGGTGCTCCAGGCACCAGAGCAGAGATTATCCTGCAGCCTGTGGTGAAGACCATGGTGAGGCAAGCTGTCCCCCTGCAGCCCATGGAGGTCCACGGTGGAGCAGATATGCACCTGCAGCCTGTGGAGGACCCCCCGCCAGAGCAGGTGGATGCCCAAAGGAGGCTGTGACCCCATGGAGAGCCTGCGCTGGAGCAGGCTCCTGTCAGGACCTGTGACCCCTGGGAGAGAGGAGCCCACGCTGGACCAGATTTTCTGGCAGGACTTGTGACCCCAGGGGGGACCCATGCTGGAGCAATCCATTCCTGAAGGACTGCACCCCGTGGAAAGGACCTATGCTGGAGCAGTTCATGAACTGCAGCCTGTGGGAAGGACTCATGTTAGAGAAGTTCGTGGAGGACTGTCTCCC
>NW_008794490.1:652221-715625 GCF_000699145.1 Aptenodytes forsteri
TGAACTGACCGCAACCCCCATTCCCCGTCTCCCTGTGCTGCTGGGCGGGGAGGAGATAGAGAATTTGGGAGTGAAGTTGAGCTCGAGAAGAAGGGAGGGGTGGGGAGAAGGTATTTTAAGATTTAGCTTTTATTTTTCTCATTACCCTAGTCTGATTTGATTGGTAATAAATTAAACTAATTTCCCCAAGTCGAGTCTGTGTTGCCCATGACGGTAATTGGTGAGTGATCTCTCCCTGTCCTTATCTCGACCCACGAGCCTTTCGTTATATTTTCTCTCCCCTGTCCAGCTGAGGAGGGGGAGTGATAGAGTGGCTTGGTGGGCACCTGGTGTCCAGCCAAGGTCAACCCACCACAGTCTGGCTTCAGGAGTAAGTCCTAAACTAGTTTTAATTTTCTATAGATACATTTCTATTTTTACTGTTGTATTGGTTTTGGCTGGGATAGAATTAATTCTTTTCATAGTAGCTAGTATAGGGCTATATTTTAGATTTGTGCTGAAAAGTGTGTTGATAACACACTGATGTTTTAGTTATTGGTGAGCAGTGCTTGTGCGGCATCAAGGACTTTTCTGCTTCTCACACTGCCCCGCCAGCGAGTAGGCTGGGGGTGCACAAGAAGTTGGGAGGGGACACAGCTGGGACAGCTG
Source organism: Aptenodytes forsteri (assembly GCF_000699145.1). NCBI lineage: Eukaryota > Metazoa > Chordata > Aves > Sphenisciformes > Spheniscidae > Aptenodytes > Aptenodytes forsteri. The sequence goes on from NW_008794490.1 coordinate 652,870, forward strand.
ACCCAAACTGACCAAAGGGATACTCCATACCATATGACGTCATGCTCAATATATAAAGCTGGAGGAAGAAGAAGGAAGGCGGGATGTTCAGAGTGATGGCGTTTGTCTTCCCAAGTAACAGTTATGCATGATGGAGCCCTGCTTTCCTGGAGATGGCTGAACACCTGCCTGCCGATGGGAAGGAGTGAAGGAATTCCTTGTTTTGCTTTGCTTGCATGCACAGTTTTTGCTTTACCTATTAAACTGTCTTTATCTAAACCCATGAGTTTTCTCACTTTTACCCTTGCGATTCTCTCCCCCATCCCATTGTGGGGAGAGTGAGTGAGCTGCTATGTGGTGCTTAGCTGCCCACCAGGGTTAAACTACAATAACTATTTAACTTCAAATTTTGTTTTGCATTATAAAAATATATTTTTTTATCTAAAAATATGTCTGAAATTCGAAAGCCGTTGATATACAAAAAACCCACCCAAAGATCTGTAGCCTCTATTTTTTGCATTTATTGTCCTAAACAATTTTTCTCACTTAACAGAAGTGTGTAGTATGAAAGCTAAACCCCTTTAACTTAATCCGATAGACTGGCATAGACCATCCTTGCTTGTAGAAACTGATGACTAAAATCTTGTTGAAATTATAAGCCTTGTAGCCAGAAGCTCGAAGGAAAGTGTTTTTGTCAGTAGGTTTCTGATAAAAATCTGGTTTCAATCTAGTCTCTATCCAAGTACAAGAGACAATTCAAGAATTTCACTAGAAGGAAAAGATCAATATATAAAGACTTTCAAACCTGGATTAAATGTATTCATCCCTCTTTTTTGTGCCTCTTTAAGATGGTTCCTTTAGAAGGTATTTGGCATGATTACAACCACATCAAAATCTCAGTTTAATACACTATTGTATTATTTGTTGTCATGTACTTCCATGAAATGAGTGTGAAATATTACAAAACGAAAGAGTAGTTTTATGTTCATTTATCACAAGTGTAAATGACTGTGCAGTATGCAAGGTTACAGAGATTTCAAATCACAAACTGTGGACAAAGATACAGTTTGTCCAGGTGACAGTGGTATTGATGTTCATGGATCTTTCTTACTTGTATTAGCTAATGTACACAGTGTGTATATTGATATGCCTACTGTCAGAAAATTTCAAAAGCATATGTGGAAAAAGTTGTAAGTTTATAAAACTTAAAAACCTTTTTTTTCCCTAATATTTTAAAATTATTTCTAAGAGAGGAGTGCCAATATATATTCTTCTTTGAAAATATATGAAAGTAATAAAATCTGTGTACATCTAGACAACAAGACTTACATTTTAATCTCTATAACTATTAAATCATTCTCTACAGAGGAGGAAACTTTTCCTGAATCCTATTATTCCCTTAAAATAACATCAGATGATGATTTGACTGCTTAGGTGAAATAATGTTATTTGATCTTTAAACAGGTATAGAAATAAACCACCAAACTTTCCAAATTCAGACCATCTGTCAATGATCTGAATTAAATAATTTAATGGTTATCTGTTTGTTATTTGTAGAAAGAACTTACTAATATGACTTCAGATAATTATGAAATTATTTAAGTTCTCCACACTTTCAATGTATTTTTTTTCTCTCTTAAAGTACCAAATTTCAGTCACATTGTTATTGTATATAATACTTCATAGAAATCAAGAAGAACACCAAGGACAAAGTGTGAGGTACCCCAGAAGGTTGTGCTCAGGTCCCACTCAGAGGGACCTCTACAGGCTGAGGAAATGGATAAACAGAAACATCATGAAGATCTACAAAATAAAATGCAAGGTGGTGCACCTGTGGGGAAACAACACCATGCACCAGTACATACTGGGGACTGACCAGCTGGAAAGCAGCCTCCTGAGCTGCATTAGGCAGAGTGTTGACAGCAGGCCAAAAGAGGTGATCCTTCCCCTCTGCTCATCACTGGTGAGACACATCTGGATGCTGTGTCCAGTTCTGGGCTCCCCAGTACAAGAGAGACATATACATACTGGAGCAAGTCAACAAAGGACCACAGACATGATTAAAGGACTGGAGCACATGTCATACAAGGCAAAGCTGAGAGGGCTGGGTCTGTTCAGTGTGGAGAAGAGAAGGCTCAGGGTACTTTTATCGATGTGGATAAATGCCTGATGGGAGAATTAAAGAAGACAGAACCAGACTCATCTCAGTGGTGACCAGGGAAAACAGAGGAAGCAAAGGCCACAAACTGAAATACAGGAAATTCCTTTTAAACATAAGAAAAAGACCCAACACTGTAATTGTGATCAGCCACTGGAACAGGTGATTGTAGATTCTCCATCCTTGGAGATATTTAAAACACAACTGGACATAGTCCTGGGCAACTGCTCTAGCGGATTCTACTTTGAGCAGGGGGTTGGACTAGAGGATCTCCAAAGGTGCTTTCCAACTTCAGCCGTTCTGTGGTTCTGTTATATATTGTTCTCATTATGTTCGACAGACTTGATTGTATTTAATTTCTAGGTCTATAGAGACACACAAAAAAAATCATTATTCCCCTACTCTATTTCCCTGTCAAAGCACAATTCATCTACAGAACTGATTTCTAATAAAATATGACATATATCAAAGTAATAGGACTTTCTCTGTCTCCTTTGGATGATCATTGTTTCCAATGTTGCCTCTTACACACCTCAAAACAAAATGAAATGTAACAGAAATAACAAGGCTCCTTCTTTGTTTTTTCTTTTCTTTTTTTTTTTTTTCCCTCCTGTTCTTCCTGCATTGGATGCATAATTTCCAGAGCCAACTATGCCAAACTAAGCAAATCTAGCTGAGTACTAGAATGAAAGACTAGCAGTGAAGCTCGAGTATTTCTGTATGGGATGGGACAAGTCTTCCTTCCCATCCTAAATTCTATAATAAAATAAATTAGCAGTGTATCACCACCAGACATGGCACTGATTTAAAGATGAGGTGATGACTGACTAAAACCTGACTATTGGCTATGTGGTCAGTGCCAGAATTCTGTACAGAAAACAGGCATGAATGGCAGGTGGATGAGCATGGTCCTTAGCTCAAAAATGTTCTCAGAGCTGATAGCCTTGAGAAAAACCTTTACTTTATCCACAAACTATTCACAAATTCAGTTTAGTGCTCTTTAACAAAAACATCTGTATTATTTAACTTTGTTGTTGTTGTCATCACCAGCTTTGGTGGGAAGCAGCACATGTACCGTAGTATGAAAAATAAGAAAACTTGAGAAACAGGTGTTTTTCAGTTGAGCTGTGAATGGGATTCCAACCAAAACTAGTGGGGAATAATAAATGTTGGGTAAGGAAGAGGAAAATTTCACTGGTACCTAGCTCTTCTTCATACCTCTTCAGAGTTTATGAAGAGGCTGTTCCCTTCAACAGCAAGGAATCATTCAGCTCCACTTCTCACACCTCAAACTTGTCATACCTCATACACACCTCCATAAATCCATCTCAACTGAAAGTCTTTCTAGGTATTTGGAAACCATTTTTCCATTGTCCAACTGTCCTATGCTGTCACACAGTGACACTTCATCCATAGAGGAGTTTATGGCATTTCAGAATACCTTATATCCAGAGGAGAGGCTCCAGGATTAAGAAGAATTTATTATTTAATTAGGACCAATCTGTCAGTGTCTGGAGAGATTTTTCATCCTTTTTATTGCACATAGAAGATGGTGTTAAGTTATAAAGAGAAGAAATAAGCATATTAATGTCAAAACACAATGGAGTTATCAGAAATTCAGAGAATAAGCAGGTTACCTCAGAGGTGAAGGAGATTTAGGTAAATCACAAATTCATTGTATTACCCAGTATTCTTTGGGGTGAATTAATCCAAAGTCTAGTCTTCATAATTTCCTTAATTCTTGTTCTTTAAATATCAGTTTTCTCTTTCCTTTAACGGTGATGAAATTAACTGAAGTAACAAGTCTCAGCCTGCAGTACCTTTCATGAGCACAAGAGTCAGGTTTGCTGGATGTTGGGGTGTTCTGGTGCTGAACTATTCCCATCTAAAGAAATGAGATATATACTGTCAGAGCTTTTCTCCCTGAAGGGAACGCTTGAAATTTTTTACTGCATCAAATTTCTTTGGATTCTTCTTAAATGTATCCTGAGGAGAGAAAAAGAAAAATCAGGAGGAGATAGTCTAAACTGACCTTTCTGCAATTCATTGGTTATTTAATGAGCCCTATGGTCTTGTGGTATCTCTAGTTAAATGTCTAATATGGAGAGAAGACAGAAGTTAATAAAAGTGTAGCCATACTGAAGTCCTTCCCCGTATCTTTCATTCAGCTACCAATGTATGTTCATGTCAGTTTCTGGAGCTCTTAATTATCTTTTCTGTGCCATTCATCATTTCTGCTCATTCAACACAAGTGTTATTTCTTTATGAGTCAGAATCCACTCGTCTCTTTGGGGTTATTGAGCTCTGGTCAGCGGAGCCTTGACTTGGAATTCAATGGAGACTGTCTCAGGTTCTTGTTTGTGCCACGTTTTCTATATTCTCATTTAGTATGTTGATTGAAAATTACTTCTTTACAGTCTCCCATATTTCTTAGCTTCAACAACCCACATTTGAGTTGCTTTCCTACTTCGTCATTCTGTGCAAAAGTAAAGCAAAATCAGCAACTGTGAACTAGCAAATACAAGGAAAAAGGGTTTTTTAACCTACCATAAACAAAGTATATTCTGTTATTCCTCAAAGCTTTCGCAGAGATCCTATGAACCACATTTTTGAAAATGAACAGTGGATCTTTGAAAGTAACTCTTTGATCAAATCCAGTAATGCAAAATAGTTAATCTGATTTTTTACCATTTTATATTGTTTCACATGGTAGTTTATCATTGTTATTTTTAATGAGTAAATACTTTTCCTTTTTTTTTTTTTAATCCTGGGAGATTAATCCTGGATTTAAATCCTAGGAGTGTCTACCAATTATCACAGTGCCCTTTACTTAAATCCTGGGAGATATCCTGGATTTAAATCCTAGGAGTGTCTACCAATTATCACAGTGCCCTTTACTTAAATAAAAATCAATCAAGGTATTAAACTAGCTTAAATTCATGAAGCAAAATTGGGTGAAATGTGATTTTTAAAAATTATTTTTGGCCAGGAATATATAGAACAAAACTACTTGAATGTGTTGTTGATCTGGTGTTATGTCTTCCAAGCTTCTTTGATAGAAAAAAGAAAGTACTTCTTATGGGCAGAAATGAAAATCTGTTTATTAGAGCTCTGTCTAAAAGCATTTGATAAGATAGTGAAATCTTTTGGAAATATACCAAGTGGAATTCATGCACTTTGGAAGAAAAACGAAGGACAAAAAAAAGACATGGCAGACATGATATTGAATAAAGTCTGATAGTCTGAGACTTTCGCTTGTCCTACCTATCTTTTGCTAGACCCTGTTACTACACCTAACATAAAACCAGTCTGATCCACTTCTGAATCAGCTCAAAAACTGCAGCAGTTTTCAGCCCATTGTAAGCTCAGTGTAAGCATACTTTAAGGTGGGAAGTGTAACAGCCTCAGTCATCTACTTTTAATCCAGTTCTGGAAGTCTTATAGAGCCCTAAGGAAAGTCCTCAAGAAGGAAGTCAGACAACCAATGGACAGAAATATCCAGTTACCATTAAAAGAATATTTTTCACAAAACAAGTACTCCATCCTAGATTTCTCAGTCCTCAAGGGACATCAACAAAATAGCTTCAGCTGATGAGCCTGGGAATTGTAATTCATAGCTCCACTTTGTTCTGAAAATCATGGATTCAATAAACCACTGTTTTTATGACCCATTGCAACTTCCTCCACACATTGTCTTCTGACAATTCCTGACTATTCTGGAAATGTAACTACTTGTCTATTTTTTCCCATAGACTTTAACAATGTCAGCTCTGCTATGTTAATTCTCCTTAAAAAGCATAACTATCTATGCATCTACTTATAAGCAAAGTGCCTAAACCCCACAGCAAAAAAATTAAAAATTGATTGGCAGAGTCATTGTAGCCTAGAGGATGTGTCTACTTGCCCTAAAGTAGAATACTGGTGGCTGACCATCTGCATTTCTCTTTATTCTATATCACCTGTACAGATTAGATCTCCAGTGAAGTTTAGACTCCCAAACACATGCAAATATCTATATATAAACCCTTAAATGTAGCAGTCCTAATCTCAAAAGTAATCCCACCCTAGAGACTTGTTTCTTTTACCCAGATAAAGTAGACTAGTACCATTTGAAATGCCTTTGTGTATCGTAGGCATCTTCACAGAGCTGAGATAACCAAGAGACATTGTCAGTCTTCTTCAGCAGCAAGTGAAGGCCAGAGAGAATACTTTTTCTGACACCTAAAATGAAATTGAAGTCATATATTTAGGAAACTGAGTCATGCTCAATATGTTTACTTAACATGAAACTTACATTTTACCTCCTAAATGAAAAATCCAAATGCAAACGAATCCTGGTGTAGTTGCTGCTTAACACAAGGAATATCCTTCTTTGTCTCAATTTCTCTCTGTCACTCCTGCTTAGGATCTTCTTCAGGATAGACATGTCTCTGCATTGATGGTTCAAGTACTAAACTGTGGAGTGGAATCCTTGAATAACAGAGGGAAACAGGAAGCATATTGATTAGTTGTGACATTTGGGTGAAGGTTAAGGGATAGAGTTACTAATTTCTGTTGATATGAAGCACAGTGAGAGATTATTGGAATATGGATGAAATTCTTTTATTACCTTTGGCACATTCTGTGGAATGCTGGGGAAACTGGATGGGAAAAAGTTCTGTCTTCCCCTTCTGAGGGTGATACACTCTTAATGAAAATTCTCATGAGTACAGAAAGTGGAATGTGCAATGTGCCCTCTGAAAAGTTTATATATTATTATGCAAAATGTACAGCAGATATTCCTGATTTATGCATATTAAGAGATCATGGTCTCTAAGTGTTTGTCAGTCTTGAATTATATTCAGAGATATAATATGAAAAAAAGAAAACTCTTCCAGGAACCTTTAAACCTACAATCCTCACAGTCTTTTCATTTTCCAAAAACTGAGGCTTTTTTTTTTTCTTTTTTTCCTTTGTTTTTGCTTTATTTGTTAGTTGATACTTCTTAACCTTGATAAGTTTGAAAAGGAAATTAATAGTTAGGTGCATTTATTCAGTGGATTCCTTTATATATCGTTTTGTTTTTTAATGCAGTCAGCAATTCTGTCAGCCCTTACCAAGAAGAAAAGAGCAAAGAAATATAAAGGCTTATAATTAGTAATATATAAAAGAAATTATAATGAGTGTACATAAGGTGAAAATGCAAATCTTTCCTGCGCCTCTGTAGATGAAGGTGTTGGGAATCAGTGTTTAATCCTTGGAGATTTCATTAATGAACCAACAGGACTATAACAAGTCAGCAAATACTTAATAAATACCTAAAATATGTTTATACATCTGTTGCTTTTTCTTTTGTGAGTTGTAATTAAAACAGCAATTGTATCTCTCTCGGGCAGAATTGTTTTGAAGGCAACACATGCACTGAAAAAGATAGAAGAGCATGAATTGCTAGGTTTAGAAGATTTGCTCTCTAGGTAGATCTCATGCAGGGAGGGCTGGCTTTGCTGTAGTTTGGAGAGTTTTATTCTTTCTTACCTCAGTCACTTTTGCTCCATTATGTTAAGCAACCTGCTGTCACCAATTTGTAAGCTATTTTTCACAGATTTTTTTTTATCTGTTTTCTTTTTTTTCCTGAAAAAAACATCCAAACAAAATGTTCTAGAAAAATCCAAACAAAATGTTCCACCCAGAGTTAAACAGCTACAGAAAAGTAAAATATGTTAGTATCACAGAATGAAAAACTCATTTTATAGGTACTCATTTAATACCAAAAGAATAGGAAACAGAAAAGTTCAATCATGAACTTTCTTCAAAACCCTTTTAATGCGGTGCTTATATTTGTAGTTCTCCTAGCGCTTCTAAGGCAAGTGCTTCAGCAAAAGCATGCATTTTACTAAAGGACTTTTTCATTAATGATTATTTCTTACCATGTTGCAGTTCTTTATACAGCTTCTATATCCCTTTGTTATGATTTACATTACCTCTAAATTAAATGTTCTGTTTGAGGACTCCCCTATAACAAGAGCTGTCAATGTAGAAATTGGTATTTGGAACTGCATGAAGTTTATCTCCTCAGCTACTGCCTCTGCAAAGTTGACCCTCGGTTTGATTCAGAACACACAATCTGAAATTATCATCCAAAAAACGTATTTCAAAAATAGCATCAGCTGAAAATTAGATTTAAAACAGAAGATCCATTAGACTGGGAATCTTTCTTTTATCCATTTGCCAAGATGTTAGTCAGAAAAGTGCTTCCTTCTGCACATCTCTAACCAAGAAGTTAATGGGTTATTTCTGTCAAGAATATTCCAACTTTAATGGTAATAACTTTACCTAGAAAAATATTAAGAAAATACTTTGCATATATTTGAAAAAAAAAACATTTTTTTTTCTTTGTTTAATATCTAGCCTATCATTATGCATGGCTACCATTCTGTTGCAGGTAGATGTGGGTTTGTTCTGCCACTGAGCAGAAACTTCCTTCAGCACTCGTTCTGTCACAATATAATGCATCTTTGTCTGCCCTCATTGCAACTTCTACTTTAATCCTTTTCCTTAGAAAAGTTTCTCTGCTTCATAATATTTACCTCAGGGTCTGAGCTAGAGGAAAAAAATATTTTAGGGCACATGTACTGAGGAAAGATCCCCTCTACCTTTTTCTCAGGTTTGTGGGGTTTTTTTTAATTTTATTTTCACCCTTGGAGCATTTGCATATCCAAGTTGGAAGATGTAAAGTTCAACCGGTTTTCAGTGATCTGTTCCACCAAGAATCTGGTAGTCAGAATTTAGCGTTTATATAGGAATATATATTTCATAATCTTGTAACTATGAAATGGCTGAAGGGATTTTCCTCTAATGTTTCAGAAATATTTGCTTTAGGAAGGAAGCCAAGCGTGAACAGAAAGAAACTTTAAGAAAAGTTTGTTTTATGAAGTCCAAAAAAGATTAATAAGGAAGGAGGTCTATTATATAGCAAGGTTAAATTTAGATTTTGTTGCTTTTGAAAGCTGTCACTTTACACAGAAATGTAAATTTCTCTCCCAGGAAGGAACTAACTTCCTCATTTAACCTTTATTTTTAATGAGAACCCATTTCCTATAAATAGCAACAATTATCTCTCCAAAACTGTCTTCCACCTTGATTCTGAAAGTAGCAGCAGGTTTTACACAATATCTGTGTATAATATTTAGGTATATTTCATACTAAAATGTTTCAGTTCCAATAAATCTGAAATGTAGATTAAAATACAGCTCTAATCTGAATGATGACTGATCAGATTGACAATTAAATTGACTAATAGTAGAACAAAATGACAGCGAACTTATCATAACAAATGTACACAAGGGGACCAAAATAAAGAATGCAACATAAAAAGAGAGAGAGAACAAAGGATTAAGATGGAGAAGGAAATAATAAGTAATATAATTTGTCTCGTCTCAATTTCTCTCCTCTACTCAGCTCTGGTGAGGCCACACATGGAGCACTGTGTCCAGTTCTGGGCTCCCCACTACAAGAGAGACAGATGGACATACTGGAGAGAGTCCAATGAAGGGCCACTGAGATGATGAAGGGACTGGAGCATCTCTCCTATGAGGAAAGGCTGAGACAGCTGGGACTGTTTAGCCTGGAGAAGACAAGGCTCAGGGTGGATCTCATCGACATACATAAATACCTGAAGGGAGGGTGCAAAGAGGATGGAGCCAGGCTCTTTTCAGTGGTGTCCAGTGACAGGACCAGAGGGACCAGAGGCAATAGGCACAAATTGAAACATAGGAGGGTCCATCTGAACATAAGGAAACACTTTTTTTACTGTGAGGGTGACTGAGCACTGTCAAAGATTGCCCAGAGAGGTTGTGGAGTTTCCCTCCTTGGACAAGATGAGTTCGGTTCCAACCTCAACCATTCTGTGATTCTGTGATTTTGTGAGTACTGTGGTACTAGCTGATTTGGGACACAATTCTAAACTTTGAATCTGTTTAAGTATCACACATCTAACATCTAATTTGTTTGTTCTGGTTTGAATTAGTCTTCCTTCAGTAATATTTTAAATAATGAAAAATAGCATAAGGTATATGACTCTCATGGTTTGTTGCTTGGGCTTGTCACTGGTGCTCATCTTATTTGTTTGTTGGTTTGGGGGTTGAGGTTTTTTTTAACTCTTCCTTTGGCTGGCTCACAAGTCAATTTTTGTTCATTTCTATTTTTTCTGAGGCTCTGAAGTGGCAAGTTATGTGACTGGTATTCACCTTCATAATCTTGAACATCTTTCCTCCCAGTTGTAAGTGAGACTGTTAAGCTCTGTGCCTCCCATGCAAAGAAAACTGAACTCACACTGTAAGCAGTCCAGCATACACCCTTTTTTTTTCTTTTTGTTTTAAGCATTTGAAGCATTGTCTGCATATAGATGCAAGGAATATGGATAAACTCACTCATCAACACATATCCTATAATGTAATAAGGCCTTTTCCTCATGTCTTTTCAAGACTTTTCAATTTGCCAGGACAGTGAAATAGATAATATGTACCTGCTTATTTTCTGCTCATGCAAGGTAGTAATGTATTTTCCTCTGCAATGAAGTGTTCATCGGGGAGAAAGGAGCACTGAGAGCTTTCATGAGATTCCCATTGGAACCACTTGTTCTCTCTCCACATGTTTTGAACAGCTGCCTAATTTGGAGTCTGGCTTTCAAAAAGTTCAAATCATGTACAGTAATAAGGCAAAAAAGAAATTAAGAAAGAAATACTAACTTTTATTATGCTGTGTGATGTTGCTAATGAATAATTTATTATTTTCTTTGACAGTCCTTGATTTTTGGTGCAATATTCTTCACCACTTGTTCTGCACTTTGCCCACCTCTTATGTTAAATTCTGATCTCATGGTATTTTCACATAGATCCAAACTCCTTATTTACACTGAAAGATATGAGATGAGGAAGAAAAAAAAAAAAAAACTTGCCACAGTTAATTTGCTTTCTTTTTGCTCCCTTAACTGCATGTTACAGAGGAGAAACTGCTGTTTGCCTCTATAGACTCCTTGTAGATCACTTTTCGTGACTCTTATGATCATTACTCTTTCCTTTTTTCTCCTGCATCTAGCAAAGTGCTGTCATGCTTTTGTGTGCATGATCCACACAAAAATAATGGTGTAGTTTTTCTGGATTTTTCTTTTGTGTTACTTGTTGCTCTGTTTTTTTTTTTTTTTTAGTTGCTTAATCAGAATTATCTTCATTCTTTCCCATCTGATTTTAGCACCCAGATGTTACTTACTGAATAACTTCATTTCATAAAGTCATTAACCTGGTTTTCTAATGTAAAAGTTTTTGGATCATTCTGTCCTCTAATATGTATAAATGTATCTGTTTCTTTCATTATTTTTTGACCTGATTGAATTTGTTTTTTCATTTTTTGTTGTGGTTTTTTTTTTTCCCCCCTAATAACACTTCATTTATATTCTATGGGCATTAACCACAGAACTTCATTTGTTTTGAAAATCCTTGCACAGTGGGAGTTCATATCTTGTCTGACATCAGTTTGGGATTAGGATAGCTAGATGTAGATGCTTACATATGGAAGTCTTCATATATTCCAGATGCATAAATTATTGTCATAGTCCATGGAAACATACTCCATACATTAAATTATACATAAACAACAATTCACTTATTCCTAAACTAGATACTTAAAGTACACGTAGGCACCTCAGTTGCTGTCCTTGTCTTGAACTGAATCCTATCTCTGAGAATCTACAGTTATAAGTGTTGAGCCAAAGGAAATTTGATTGTTGCTCAAAATCAACCACAAGAGAAAAAAAACTTTGGAGATCAGATTTTGTTAAGTTTGTGCTCCAGGAGTGCTGATAGTAACTTCCTGACATGGGTCCAAAACCAGGACAGTGATCCAGGAACTGAAGAGACAAGATGCTCTGCTGGACCTGATACTTACAAACAAGAAATAACTGGTCTGAGATGTCAAGGCTGGGAGAAGCCTTGGCTGCAGTGACCATGAGATGGTGGAGTTCAGGGGAGAAAATAGCAAATAGAAGGATCATAATTTGGAACTTGAGAAGAGCATAATTTGGCCTGTTCAGGACTCTGCTTGCAAGAATCCCATGGGAGATGATCCTGGAAAGCTGGTTTATTTGCAAGGATCACCTCCTCCAAACTGTAGTGTGGTCCATCCTGATGAGCAGGAAATCAAGCAGAGGTGGCAGGAGGCCTGCATGGATGAACAAAGAGTTCCTGAAAAAAACTTCAATATGAAAAGTAGCTTATAAAAGGTGGAGTAAGGACAAGTGACTGAGGAGGAATATAGAGGCTCTGTCCAAGCATGCAGGGTTGGGGTCAGGAGAACTAAAGCCCGCCTGGAATTGAATCTGTCAATGGATGTGAAGGGCAACAAGGAGGGCTTCTACAGGTGAACCAGCAGCCAAAGGAAGACTAGGAAAGATGTTGGCCTGCTGCTGAATGGTGCAGGGAACCTGGTGACAAAGGACATGTGTGGATTTATGAAAGTGAAATCATGCCAGACCAAACTGATGGCTTTCTGCACTGAAATAGCTAGCTCGGTAAATGAGGAGAGTACAGTGAGTGTTGTTTACCCTGAGTTGAGAAAAGCTTTCCACAACGTCTCCCATAACTTCCTCATAGATGAACTGATGAAATATAGGCTAGATAAGTGATTGTGTGAAGTGGATTGAAAACAAACTAAACTGCTGGGCTCAAATAGTTGTGATGAGCAACACAGTCTAGCTGGAGGCTAATCAGTAATGATGTATCTCAGAGATTAATGCTGTTTAACATTTTCATTAATTACCTGAGAAAAAGTGCATCCTCAGCAAGTTTGCAGATGATACAAAACTGGGAGAAGTGGTTGACAGATCAGAAAGTTGTGCTGCCATTCAGAGGGACCTTGACAGGCTGGAGAAATGGGCCAATGTGAATCTCAGCAAGTTCAAAGAAAGGAAATGTCAAGTCCTGCACCTGGGTAGGAATAACCCCACACACCAGTACAGGATGATAGCTGACTGGCTGGAAAGCAGCTTTGCATAAGAGGACCCAGGGATCCTAGAGGGCACCAAGATGAACATCAGCCAGCAGTGTGCCCTCGCAACAAAGGCAGCCAACAGTCTCCTGGGCTTCATTAGGCAGAGCATTGACAGCGGGCAGAGGGAGGTGATTCTGCCCATCTACACAGGACTGTTGAAATCATATCTGGAGTGCTGTGTCCAATGCTGAGCTCCCCCGACAAGAGAGACACAGACATACTGGAGGAGTTCAATGAAGGGCAAAGAAGATGTTAAAGGATTGAAGTATGTATCATATGAGGAGAGGCTGAGAGAGCTGAGACTGTTCAGCTTGGTGAAGAGAAGGCTCAGCATGTTTTTATCAATGTGGATAAACACCTGATGGGAGGAGCAAAGAAGAAAGAGCCAGACTCATGTCAGTGGTGTCCAGTAAAAGGAGAGGAGGCAATGGGCACAAATTAATATTCTATTTAAGCATATTTATTATGAGGGTGGTAAAATAGTGGAACAGGTTGCCCAGAGAGATTGTAGAATCTCCATCCTTGGAGATATTCAAAACATGGCTGTACACAGCCCTGGGCAACCTGCTCTAGGTGACCCTGCTGTGAGCAGGGGTTTGTACTAGAGGATCTCCAAAGGTGCCTTCCAACTTCAGCCTTTCTGTGATTCTGCATTTGTCGTTGACTCCAGGTTCTGGGACAGAAGTTCAAGGTGTTGTGTATGTTAACTCACCACAGTATCAGTTTCAATAAGAAGCTATTGTTTCAGGAGAAATGTGTAGAAATGTGATTTGGCTTAACTAAAATGGGAATGTTAGGCTAAATTCGTAAATGTCAATTGAATGTAAGATAAAAGATTAAACTACTATGCTTGAGGACACTAGCTTAGGGCATTTCTCCATTCATTCTATTGAAGGTGTTCCATCTTTGGTAGTAAGTGAAACATACTTTAGTGAAAAAAAAATAGTAACATTCTAGAAGTAAGAAATCTAGTGCGAATTCTAGATTTTTCTCATGAGTTTCCTAACTCTGGTCTTCCAAAACATGATTTTTTGTCTGAAATGTAATAGAGGAATAAGAAGTACACTTCCTTTATTATCTTGTAAAGTATTTGGGGAAAAAAAATACCTTTTACTCTTTATCTTCATAGCTTCTAATAAAATGAGGTATCAGTTTCTCCTGAGGGCTCTCTAAGTACCTCAGTTACACCAAAATAAAATTTGTCATGTATGACTAATGCTCTAAATGACAGTGAAGCCACATATATTGTCTGTCATCCAGACTGTACTAATCTCATGTAGCACCTTCAACAGACATTGAAAAAAAAGAACAGATGATGCTCAGACTTAGTAATGTTGTCATGTTCCTTCCATTCTCATGTATCCATTACTTGATTTTTTTTCCTACCTGCATGATCATTTTACCCTCAGAGTTTTATTAGTTTTAATATTAATTTCATTGTGAACTTTGTCATGTTACCTCCCACAGGCCTTTTAATAGTTTCTATTATATGAAGAGTTGTTGGTTTGGGTTTTTTTTAATTACTGTATTTAATGATTCTAAGTTCTAGTCCTATTAAGGAAACTAATTCCATGCAAGGAGATGAGCTTATTTTGTTTTGGGCAAATGCCAAACCCTTTCTGTGAGAGGCTGGTTTATCAGACTTCTCAGCAAGAAAGAAGCAAGGAAATTAGTGTGTGGCTGAATCTGAGATGAAAATTAGCTATTTTGAAAAACAAATCTCTGATAAATACAACAAGGATTTATGACTAAATTTACAGACAGCACAGATGGTATTTAATGACACTTTATCTCAAGGGGAAAAGTATTCTTCTTTTACATTAAAACATCAGCTTAATAGGTTTGGGATTATTTGGCAGAATATAACACTCCTTTATGTATGCAATCAGTGCATCTGCAAACTGATGGTTAGATCCTGTTGGCAATCTGGAAGATATTTCAAGCATGTACTGTGTTTTCAGATTAATTGTGTTTGCTTTTCTTAACAAAGCAGGTTGAAGAGCATGAAAGCTGTGTGTAAATACTGAAGGGCAACAGTTTCTGATCTCAAGCTAAAACAGTTAAGTAAATCCACCTTTTATCCTGGGTCTGAAATCTTCAGTGTCAATTTTTGTGTATTTATGATTATAAAGGGGGAAAAAAAACCCAAAACAACCAACAATAACCTTGATTTCACAAATGCTAGTTACAGTGATATGATCCACTTCCTTCACTCTCTTTCCTGCTTCCCACTTCCTGTTTTTCCTTCCAATAAGAGTCTTTTCAGAGCATTCTTTCATTGTGCAATTTTAAGGTATATTGGTTACTCAGATGACATAAATGTCTTTTCAGACAAACTGATTTTCTTGTCTAAAGAGCAATCTGAACATCCCAAAGAATCTTAGATGGCAAGTACAGAAATTGAGATTGTTACTTCATGAAGAAACCTTGCTTTTCTAACTCAGAGTGTGGTTTCAAATATGAAATCAATAGAACACCTTCTTAGGTTCACATCTCTCTATATGAACTAGAGTTGGAGTGTAGCTGGCATTCTAGCATGAGATGTTCCCAGCATCTCAGTTAGGTACCAAAGATCAGATGTAATGTTCAACTTCTTTCCTTGCATCTCCCTTCCTTTGACCACAGAATTGCCACAAACGTAATCAATGTCCAGGTGATCTATATCTTCATGCTTCACTGAAAATACAAATTGACTGCATTTTTGCTGCCTACAATTATGGCTAAAGCTAAGAATGGATTTTCTCTCTTACAGTTAAAAAATTCTTGTTTTATTATACTGCTTGACTCATAACTGCTTTTTTTAAAATTACCTTATTTAGACCTAACTAAATAAAATAAAACATGGACATAATAACATCTTATTAAGGATACAAGTCAAAACTGATTGACTGTTACTTAATAATACAAGCTATTCTATTTATTAGCCTTTATGAGTTATACATGAATCTTTAGAACAAAAAAAAAAATGCTTATTAACATATTTAGAACTCCAGACAATGTGATGGATTTATACTACAAGGACATTGTTTGCTTTAGTCCTAGTCTCCTGTTAAAAGAATCAGTCATGAAACCTGAATAATAGGACCAATCATACTCCATGAATAAAAACTAATTAGTTATTATGATGACTGGTTTTCAAAACATCCTTTGATTAAAACTAGTGGACCAGTCCTTCACAACCATAGCTCTTCTACACAAGGGTGGTACCTCCTAGGTTTGTACATGTAATTCCATATTCCCATGGATTAGTCACATTTTATATGAACTATGCATTCATTTCAAAGTCTATAGAACAACTTAATGGTTCAAATGATAGCTCTAAATTTTATTAATTTTTTTTTTCACACAATAAGTACATTCAAAATAAATCAGAAAGTATTATCAAATGGTGGAGGAAGATGTGGGAAGCTTTTTTCATCACATTTCTTGATCTTCAGTTTTTTGGATCAGTAACCTCTGTGATTTTCATCTTTACATTCCTTCTACATTCCCACTAATGCCGATCAAGTGCATAATATTACCTGACATCAGTCCTTGTCACTGGTCAGTATTCAATCTTTTCCAATTTTTCTTTCGTATATTAGCAATGTCCTCTTTTATATTCTTTAGCATTTTAGTTTACAGTCATTGTTACAACATGGGAAATTACATTTAGAGATCTTTCTTGGGTTCAGATCAGATCCACCTGCAATTCAATGTTCTGTATTTTCTACTTTTTGAATCATAGAATCATAGAATCATACAATCATTGAGGTTGGAAAAGACCTCTAAGATCATCGAGTCCAACTGTCGACCCAACACCACCACCCACTAAACCAGGTCCCTAAGTGCCTCATCTACACGTCTTTTAAATCCCTCCAGGGATGGGGACTCCACCACTTCCCGGGGCAGCCTGTGCCAATGTTTCACCACTCTTTCAGTAAAGAAATTTTTCCTTACATCCAATCTCAACCTCCCCTGGCACAACTTGAGGCCATTTCCTCTCGTCCTATCGCTAGTTACTTGGGAGAAGAGACCGACACCCACCTCGCTACAACCTCCTTTCCGGTAGTTGTAGAGAGCGATGAGGTCTCCCCTCAGCCTCCTTTTCTCCAGGCTAAACAACCCCAGTTCCCTCAGCCGCTCCTCATAAGACTTGCTCTCCAGAACCTTCACCATCTTCGTTGCCCTTCGTCTGGACACGTTCCAGCACCTCAACGTCCTTCTTGTAGTGAGGGGCCCAAAACTGAACACAGGATTCGAGCCTGTGCGGCCTCACCAGTGCCGAGTACAGGGGCACGATCACTTCCCTACTCCTGCTGGTCACACTGTTTCTGATACAGGCCAGGATGCCGTTGGCCTTCTTGGCCACCTGGGCACACTGCTGGCTCATGTTCAGCTGGCTGTCAACCAGCACCCCCAGGTCCTTTTCCGACAGGCAGCTTTCCAGCCACTCTTCCCCAAGCCTGTAGCGCTGCATGGGGTTGTTGTGGCCCAAGTGCAGGACCCGGCACTTGGCCTTGTTGAACCTCATACAATTGGTCTGGGCCCATCGATCCAGCCTGTCCAGGTCCCTCTGCAGAGCCTTCCTACCCTCGAGCAGATCAACACTCCCACCCAACTTGGTGTCATCTGCAAACTTACTGAGGGTGCACTCAATCCCCTCATCCAGATCATCGATAGAGATATTAAACAAGACCGGCCCCAGTACTGAGCCCTGGGGAACACCGCTCGTGACCGGCTGCCAACTGGATGTAACTCCATTCACCACAAATCTCTGGGCCCGGCCGTCCAGCCAGTTTTTTGACCCAGCGCAGAGTACACCTGTCTAAGCCATGAGCCGCCAGTTTCTCTAGGAGAATGCTGTGGGAGACGGGGTCAAAGGCCTTGCTGAAGTCCAGGTAGACCACATCCACAGCCTTTCCCTCATCCACTAGGCGGGTCACCTGGTCCTAGCAGGAGATCAGGTTGGTCAGGCAGGACCTGCCTCTCATGAATCCGTGCTGGCTGGGCCTATTCCCCTGGTTGTCACGCTAATCTGATATTAGAAAATGTTTGGGAAAACGATAGAGAGTAAGATGGAAAACACCATTATGACACTGCATAAATCCACCAGGCACCTTTATTTTCAACTTTGTAGCTTTTGTTCTTGTCCTCAGAAAGATGATCAGAAGTATGGAATGGTTTTCACATGAGAAGAAAATTAAATTAACTGGAAATCTGAGGCCTGGAAAAAGGAAGGAAATCTGCTTAGGGTCTATAAAACACAGATTGCATGGAGAAGTTAGAAGAGGGCTTCTCTATCTTAGAACAAAACAGAAGCAAACAAACAAACAAAAACCAAACCAAAACAAAGCAAAAACACCCAAAACCAAAGATCAGGATGCATCAGATTAAACTCAAGCAAATTAAAGCAGAAAACAGGAATAATCCAAACAAGCAAAGTTAAATCAGAGAGTAAGTAGTTAAGCTTTGGGATTCCTTGATGAGGAACATCTATGAATGTAAAAAGTGATTTTGAACTTTAATGGAAGAACCATACCTGCTAAATACAAGACATCACCTTTAGTTCAGTTTAGTTACTATTTTAATAGTGAATTGGTTGAAGCAGTGAAACTACTTTGAAGAAGTATGTGTTGAGTACTAATGAAGAGAGCTAAGTGAGATTTTGATCAGCCCAGGATCCACTCTTCCTTTGTACCTAGAGGGCTTGATGTCATTGTACCACATGTGACATTAACTGTGTGCAACTGGTGAGACTTCTATTAAGCAGCTACTGAGATTTTAATTACATTCCTATTTTGAAAAACATTAAATTTCTGAACCAAATTACGACAGATAGGAAGTCCAAGACTACTACCCATAGTAGTCTGTTTTTTTTTTTTTTTTTTTTTTAAACTTTTGAGCATTCTTTTTATTATGACAAGGAAAAAATAACTAAGAAGCTAAGCATTGTTCGTAGCACATGACACTTTCTGGGAAGCTTCATCTTATTTTTAAAGGTACGTTTTCTATGACTGTGCTTTGAGGTACCATCATGACTCTGTAACATTCAAATTTTAGATCCCAAATGTACTTGTGATAGTTACTAGAGGATTCAAAGGGGATAGAGACATCTCACTTTCCTTACACTTTTTTAGTAAGAATATATATAAAAATATATATATGAAGTCAGGTCCACTGTACAGAAATGGAAATTAAATCCTCTGAAAACATAACTGCACAGCACACAGGTATGAAGAAAAACAGACTGAGATGATTAATAAACAGATAATATTCAAGAATTAATTTTTATACTGGTAAAAAAGCTGGAGAGTTGAACAATGGTATCAGCCTTTGGAATTTTACCTATCTCTAGTGGTAATGAAATTCTTAATTCCTAAAGTTTTTTATGACAATTCATAGCTTTCATATGTTCAGCTACATTTAAATGCAATAAGATTCTGATAAAGACACATTAATATAAATTGTATGTTTTTCCATGCAGAATGTTACTAACTCCTACAAGTTCAATGGGACTAATCATTCATGTGTCTATAAACACAAACTTTACTTTCCTGCACCAAAGTGCTCACTGACATGCTGAAATGAACCCATACTTAGTAAAAGCATGTACTCCACAACCAAAATTAAAACACAGGAGGCTGCTAAACTAATATATTAATTATACTACATATTATATACTAATATCAAATTAAGGAAAACAAAACAGGTTATTATTTTTTTCTCTCATAATACGTGTTCTGGCCCATTCTGTTTAAATATAATAGAGCTCTCTTAATGGCATCAGTGAAGTTTGAGTTAAAAACAGTGGGAAATAAGATTTATAGGGAGATTCTATGACTAAACTTTTTTGTCTTTATTTGAGAGCTTCAAGTAAAAGTATCAGGAATCTCCCACAGTCTTACCATAGCTTAATTATCAAAATGTTTCCAGAGTCTCCCTACAGAATTAGAAGGGGAAGAGTCTAAAATAGTTTAACTTTTATTTTTTTTAAGAGGAATTTAAAAACAACATATGTGTGTGTTTTTGTCTGTGTAAAAGAGACTAAAAACTCAATACTCTTTATGTTCATCCAATTTCAATCCAATTTCAGATAATAGTAAGGAAAAAACCGTGTTCTTCAATGTTTGAAAACTCTCCTGATTCTGATTTAAATATATTTGCCTATGTGTAATTTATAAATGTTGGGTTATTTTCACAGTCAGTATGAATAAATAATGAATCTTAACCATATTAACCAGTCTGTGAAGAATATATCTATGAGATGTAAGAAAAAAATAAAGCTCTCTTTGTGATGATGCTGTTGGCAAGGTGAGTTGCCCATTTATCAGAATTATCAAATATTTCTCTATGCAAACAAATGATTCTCTGAAGGCATCATAGACTTACTGCTAGTCCATCATATTCTCTCTTTTGTTTCATTTATTTATTAAATAGAACTTGTAAACACTTTGGTGCAGGAATAATATTTTACTGTGCATATATGCAACACTGAGAAGGTCAAGAAGTCTAGGCATGCCGAACAGTATTTTAATAATGACGTATATAGGCGCATGCATACATACACACAGACAGTTGTCTATTCTTCATTGTGACAGAGTTTAATAACCACATGAAAACTGTTTGCAAGGTAATTGGAAAAAAAAGAAGATCCAGTATTAATGTGATACCAAATGTTTTGCAAGGTAGGACTTATATTGAGTTCTCAATTAGAATTGTTTTACTTATACAAAAAAAAAAAAAAAAAGGAAGGAGAGAAAGCAGGCAGGAGCGAAATCATACTTTCTTTCTTGGTTTCAGAATTGGTTAGAGATTAGACAACTCTGATATTTCATAGTTCTGCTCTTGCAGACAAACTAAGAAGTGCTGGAAATCAAACACAGTCTCATGGGATTTTCCATGTCTAAACTGAAAAGATCTAGACTATTTATCTCCTCATTTCATTACTACAGTCAAAACTAGTCCATTAGTATGCATGCTAGCCATTTCATCTGAACTGTAAAACAAAAGTTCCTTGTCTAATTGTTCTTTTTTTTAATATTAAATGTACTCTTTGAACTTGTAAACATCAAAAAGCTTCTTGTATATTAGGATTATATAGCACAGAGCATGGCATCATTAGTTATAGAACATAATGGCTAAGTCTTCATGCTTTGTAATTTTTTTCTTATTCATAAAAATGTTTCAGCACTTTGTCAAGCCACAAACTAGACTCAAAACTGCTGGGCTCTATAGTGTTGTAGTTGCTGCAGTCTTCACTTATAGCCAATCTTATAGTTATTTGTATCCTTGGTCTTATGAGAGTTACGCATAAAGCAGTGATACGATTGTTGAAACTGACTGCTATATACCAGTTATTACACCTCACTCCAAGCTTCCACATAGTGACGCTTCGGAAACAGAAATAGTAAATGATGAAATCAAGGATTGCATGCAGATACACATACATTAGAGGACTTAATTTCATTTCCCTGTGTTGTGGTTTAACCCGGCAGGCAGCTAAACACCACACAGCCATTTGCTCACTCCCCCCCCCTCAGTGGGATGGGGGAGAGAATCGGAAAAGAAAAAGTAAAATTCATGGGTTGAGATAAAGACAGTTTAATAGGACAGAAAAGGATAGGAAAATAATAATAATAATGATAAAAGAATATACAAAACAAGTGATACACAATGCAATTGCTCACCACCCACCGACCGATGCCCACCCAGTTCCTGAGCAGCAGTCACCCCTCCCCTGGCTAACTCCCCCCAGTTTATATACTGAGCATGACATCACATGGTATGGAATATCCCTGTGGCCAGTTTGGGTCAGCTGTCCTGGCTGTGCCCCCTCCCAGCTTCTTGTGCACCTCCAGCCTTCTCAGTTGGTAGAGCATGGGAAGCTGAAAAGTCCTTGACTAGTGTAAGCATCCTTGACTAGTGTAAGCACTGCTCAGCAACAACTAAAACATCAGTGTGTTATTAACTTTGTTCTCATCCTAAATCCAAAACACAGCACTGTACCAGCTACTAGGAAGGAAATTAACTCTAACCCAGCCAAAACTAGGACACCCTGTTTTTCTCTAAAGTTCATGTGTGTCTGAGGTATGAAAAAAAGTGAAATATTATTAACTGACTAGAAATTAATTTGTATCAAAGCCTGATATATTTTTTTCACTATTATTTAGTAAGCTGTAACATACAGACACACACACACAAATTCCCTAGGAAAATGCATTTCTTTTTCTTTCCTTTCAACTTCAAACTTCTCTGTAGTTTGCTTTTCCATGTGACAGATACCTATATTTATTTCCCTAGAAAAAATGAGGATTTCGAAGGAAAACTGAAAAGAATATTTTTTTTTTTTTTTTCCCTTTAAAATTTTCAATCATTGGGACATTTTCATTTGTAATATTTACAGGTGATTTAAAATTTGAAACTGAACATGTAAAGCCTGAAGACTAGGGAAAGGAAGGGCTTGAATGAAATTAGAAGGGGAAAAGTTCATTTTCAAAGGATATAATTAATTGGTTGCCTTGGGACTGAAACTAATTAGGAAAGTAATAACAGCAGAAAAACTTTTTTTTTTTTTTTTAATATCTGTATGTAATATTTGGTCTGATACTTATGTAGTCTTTATGTGCATTTCTAGGACTGAGTGTTTAAAAAAATAGCAGAATGTTCTATGTGCTTTTCCTCTACTTTGGCCCAGACACTGTTGTATACCATCAGCTTTTTTACTGCACCTCTTGGGCAAAGCATCATAACATAATAAAACTAATCAAACCAAAGAAATACACCTGGAAGTAACATCTCTGACATCAATTCAAAGAACAGTTAAAGCTACATCAAGAAACTAGGCTTTCATCCTGGATTTAAAAGCTAAATCAAGCTGAAATATCTTCACAACAAAGGTGTTCCAAGGAGATGGCATATAACCAGTAAAATGTCTTGCTCCTACAGCTCATAAAAGAGTATTGGGGGAAAAAAAAAGCATCAGTCACATTTCCCTGCAATGATCACAGGATCAGTATATATGCTTAACACAAAATGAAAAACATAAAAGTATCTCCCTTTAATTTATTTTGAGTTACAGGGAGTATGCAAAGCACACCTAATAATTATGTTTTAATTGCTCTGAAAAAGTCATACAGAGAACAACCTCACCACTAAAGATGCAGAGCTAAAAAAAAAATTAAGCCTCTCTCAGATACTGTAGGCAATTAGTTTCCTCTGGCTTAACATTCGTTACCATTTAGACGATGCCCTGTGCACATTAATATTGTGTTTCTACACAGTAACAAAACTCAGCATAATCATTGTTTGTGTATTGAACTTAGCATTAGTTTTGCATTAAAAGGAATTAGTATATATAGATTTTTGGTATGCATTTTTTTCATTTTTTAATTTTCTTGTTATTTTTTTTTCAGTGCAGTGTATCTCTAACTTCATCAGGGCTATTTGGTATTACTGATAATATAAACTTAACCATCAGCAACTTAAAAGCAATTAACTTATATCTCTCACTTGGCATTTTTTTCTAGTTTCAGAGAATTTTTAATGAGGTTGGTTAAAACAACTTATTTGGTGTTCAAACTGGTATGTAAAATTAGAGGTCTTTTTCACCACAACTGTTTTTTTTATAAATATCACTTCTTTACATAGTTGAATTACGCTTCCATTAGTATGTATTGTGGTGCAGAAAGGTAGGGAACTTGAAACATTTTGCTCAGATCTCTTTTATACCATTTTCTCAGTTGCCATATTTTTTTACACTACAATCTGTATTTTTATGATAAGAAAACCTTTGTTGTTTGGAAACAACATTTATGTTAAATTTTCTCTAAGCTTCAGCTGATGGAATATTTTATTTTATAAAAAACATCAAAAAGCTAACAACTTCAATTGTAAATACCAGTGTATCTCATTCTTTCAATTTCTGGGATTTTATTGGGGAAAAAAAAAAAAAAGGATTTGGGTGATTTATTTCATGTAAAATAGTTTAGGATCTTAATCTAATATTGGAATTGTTTGAGGGATCTCAAATTCAAGCTCTAAAGCCCTGTCTTAACTTAGGTATATAAATTAGAGAGAAATTGCTTATTTTCTTTATCCCTAACACAAAAGTGAAGGCTAACAAAAAAAATTAGATGTTAAATGAATATTTATTTCAAATGAGCAAAAAAGGTCCCTAAAAGCCTGACAACACTGTGTTGACTGTGTAAGTTTTATTATAAAGGTGAAAATGTGGAAGGTAAAATATGTTAAGGGACAAAACCTAGCGAACTAGCCAACAAGCATATGTAAAACTGTTAATGATAGATAAGCCCAGTGACTAGCTTTAAAAATCTAGTTTGGAGAAACAGCAGAACAGCTGTTCACAGCTGAAACTATTAAATGTCTTGCAAAGGTAACCTATGCATTTCATGGAAGTGGTCTTTGTATGGCTTAGTCTACAGAGAATACAGAATAACTATGTCAGTTACTCTACAGAGAGATAATATGAAAGATATCCTTATTTTCTGTTTTCTTTATGTTTCAAAATCCTTGAACATATTTTTGTCAAAAATACTTTTTAAAATAAATTACCAGCATCAAAGATACATATCACATATTGATTTGGACCTCTCCAAAATAAAAACTAAAATCTTTTTTTCTGGGGGGGCAGTGGTCATATTTTGTGCACAGCTGATATGGCATTATCAACCCAGTTTGTACCATTCAGGTGCTGGTAATAAGAGCTGATTCTGATATATTTTGGTGACAGATGCCTTTTACTCATCTCATATAATTTCTTTTGATTTCTTTGAGTTATCCTGTTAAGCAGTTAAGTTAAACTGATTTCAGTCATGCCTATAAATCCAAACTGAAGTCAGTACTGTCTTACTTTGAGATTTTCCTGTTTCTTCAGTTTTGATTTGGTTGGGGAAGGAAGAAGAGGATTATTATAATGAACATCAGTTTTCTTACAATTACTTTTTTTTAATCTTATAAAATTAATAAGCAGGGATACCTTCCACCAGATCAAGTTGCTCAAAGCCCTGTCCAACCTGGCCTTGAACACTTCCAGGGAGGGGGCATCTACAACTTCTCCGGACAACCTGTTCCAGTGTCTCACCACCCTCACAGTAAAGAATTTCTTCCTAATATCTAAATCTACCTTCTTTCAGTTTAAAACCATTGCCCCTCATCCTGTCACTATACTCCCTGATAAACAGTCCCTCCCTATCTTTCCTGTAGGCCTCCTTTAAGCACTGGAAGGCCGCTATAAGGTCTCCCCAGAGCCTTCTCTTCTCTACGCTAAAAGGTCCCAACTCTCTCAGCCTGTCCTTATAGGAGAGGTGCTCCAGTAAAGTGTGAGACTGGTTTGTCAAATTCAGAGAAATTTTTTTCACCTTTTGTGACATAAAAGTTGAAAAATCCTGAAGCAAAATTTTGAGCTGACAAAATTTTAGTGATTTAACTGTTAAGACTGAAGTATGTATCAGATATGCATACTGCCTGTAGACATGAGGGGCTTGATGGGAAGGAGTGCAAACATAGAATGAAAGAGCCTGCAGTCAATTTGGTAAGTTAACGCTGAGTTTTGAAGCAGATCTGTTTTTTGTTGGATAGAGCAAAGACACAGATTTGATTTTTGTGTCACAGAATCACAGAATGGTTGAGGTTGGAAGGAACCTCTGGAGGTCATCTGGTCCAACCCCACTGCTCAAGCAGGGTCATCTACAGCCAGTTACCCAGGACCATGTCCAAATGGCTTCTGAATATCTCCAAGGAGAGAGATTCCACAACCTTTCTGAGCAACCTGTGCCTGTTCTCAGTCACTCTCACAGTAAAAAAGTGTTTCCTGATGTTCAGACAGCACCTTCTGTGTTTCAGTTTGTGCCCATTGCCTCTGATCCTGTCACTGGGCACCATGGAAAAGAGCCTGGCTCCATCCTCTTTGCACTCTTCCTTCAGGTATTTATGTATGTCGATGAGATCCACCCTGAGCCTTGTCTTCTCCAGGCTAAACAGTCCCAGCTGTCTCAGCCTTTCCTCATAGGAGAGATGCTCCAGTCCCTTCATCATCTTAGTGGCCCTTCATTGGACTGTCTCCAGTATGTCCATCTGTCTCTCTTGTAGTGGGGAGCCCAGAACTGGACACAGCGCTCCATGTGTGGCCTCACCAGAGCTGGCGTAGAGGGAAAGATCACCTTCCTCAACCTGCTGGCAACATTCCTCCACATGCAGCCCAGCATCTTGGATTCTAATTAAAGTTTGAAACAATCATTTCAGAAGAGTGAAGAATCAGATATTGCAAGGTACTTATCTTTGAATATGATACCACTTGAGCTCTGGGCTCTAGTTTGGCACTATTGTACCTAAATAAGGAAGCACAGTTACTGGGTTTGACTTTCAGTTTCTTCCCACGAGTGCAATAAAATGCATAAGATTTCTCCAGCAATGTGTTACAATGCAAAGTCAAGTAGGTCAGTTTAAACCACAGATAGTTTATGTGTTTTACTCAAGGTGAAAACTTGCAACACATTCTCACATCTGAGACAGGAACTTGACATCCGTGAATCTGCTAATAAGGTTGCCTCCCCTCCTTTGTACTCTACCCCACTCCTTTAGTGGTACCTGAAGTGGACCTGGAGCAGTGGATCAGGAGAGCAGTTTTCACTAAGACAGGCACTGACACTACCAAGAGTACTGGCAAACAGCCGTACTCTGAGGTCCTCAGCTGGTACCTGTCTCAGGTAGCATATGGCAGCTTCAGTGCCTCTCATGTCTGCCTGTGCTGTATAAAGACATAAATTCCACTGCACTTCTCTGAGCTGTCCCTGCCCTAAACTAAAGAGTTTACAAGCTGTAATGAGTCTCTGCTCAAATTTAGGGTAGTTTCTAGTATGGAGAAACTAGGTGATCTTCAGAGATTCCTTCTAGCCTACATTATTCTGTGATTCTGAGCAGTAAATTAGGGCACAAATATGATTTTAAACATATAATAACATATCTACAGCTAAAGGTAGCTATAAGGTCACAGAAAGACAGTAAGCTGGAAAGCCTAGGCTAGAGTACGCTCTCTGTAATGCTGAAGACTTGCCATACACAGGGAGATCATATCCTGACGGGTGACCTGCAGGCCTGTCCCAGGCCGTGTGTTACAGGAGTGGGAACTGCAGGGAAGTGAGAAGAAAGTGAGTTGGAGGAGAGGCAAGCTCACCTATGGCCATCCCAAAGACAGCTTTCAGGAGAGGCAGTCATCATCAATAAGGTTTACCCGCTGGAGTAAAAAATGAAGATCTTATATTTGGATTTTGGATACTATGGACCAATATTTGAATGGAAGTATCAACCAAATAATAGAGTGATTTCATTTCTGGTTTGGGTTATGATAAAGGATAATACTGAAGCCCCTTTTGAGGCCTGGGACCTTAGTACCTCAGCTGTGGGAACAGAAATGAGAATTATAATAATTAGGAATGATTATAGGTTTTTTTTCTTTAGACATTCACTTTCAAAAACTTTGTATTTAAATGCTTAGGACAGTTATTTTCTTCAGGCAAGTACATAGGTTACATAAATGATGAAAAAAGCAAGGACTGGTTACCCAATATCCGTTTCACAGACCAGAAATACTGATTGTGACAGTCTATGAAATCAAAGAAAAATACTTACGTAAGTAAAAGGATGTCTCACTGAACAGCGAATTGTATTTGTTGCGTCTGGGTGAATGAGGAAAAAGAGGTATTAAATCCCCATTTGGGAGAACAGTCTGACCTCATGCATGCCATGACAATTCTCTACAGTCCTTTCATTTTGTTTCTTCTTAGTGAGTGCATTATAAAGGTCGTCCTTTATACCTTTTTACACAAAGTACTTTCTAAATTCAAGCTGTTGCTAATGCGATTACTGGGAGTATGAGCACACAAGGGCTGGTTTCTTATCCCCACATTTAAATTCTGGATACTCTTTCCTCTGTTTCATTTACATGCTAGTAAGTATCTATGTAATTCTTCACCTTTTTATCAAGCATATGAGCAAGCTATAGCAAAATCATATGCAACATACATAAATCTTCTTTAGCAAATCAAATCTGAAGTCAGAAACACAAATGATGAACTGGAAACAGAAAAACTTTTTTTTTTTCCCCCTCAAATAAAAAGTACTCTACCAACAAAAAAAAAAAAAAAGGACATTTTTCACAGTTAAATCATGTAGCAGAATATTTTTTCTTCACATTAACAAACAAAGAGGAATTGGAAAGGATACTTTCCTAGTCACTTGAAAGACAAATTGGTTGGCTATTGGTTGTTTTCTGGTACCGATATATCCTTGTGAAACTATGGAATGTTTGAGGGAGATTTTCTCTGGTCTTTTCTTTTTCTTCCCCTGCCTCTTTCCCTTCCCCCATATTATATGCAGCTTGTTTTGCTCTCTACTTATTCAGACACATTTCTATGAATTAATTTTGTTCAGTTTTAACTTCTTGATATGTAGTCCAAATCTTTTTTTAACTGTACTTTTATTTGATCAGTTTGATTAATCACAGCAAAACTATTCAATAATTTTAACAGTGTAGAGAACGTTAAGAGTATTACATACTGATACAATAGCAATTTGCAAGAGATGCCATCTGCAAGCAGTGTTACAAGTGTTAGTGTTACAGTGTTACAAGCTGTTAGCTTTTTGCTCTATGCAACATAAGTGTAACTTCGAAAATAGTAATAACCAGATCTGTCACTACTGAAAACTGTTCTGGTTTGTGGCAGAGAAACTCTGTATCCAAACAGAAGTTGATGGGTGGGTCAAGCACATGGTTACCTCGCAGACATCGATCACTTTCGGGGGTGGGGGGGAAATAAAAGTTTTATCATTTCTTTCTAACCAGCTAAGCAGATACTCACTGCTTTCTTGCTGCACATTTTGAAAACTATGCATTTGGTTTTCTGTCTTTTTGCAATGTTTGCAGATTAATTGGAAATATCTAAAAGGCAGCCTAACCAAAAAACAAACAGCAAGCGTGTGTGAATTTCTTATACACTTGTTTAGGACTCCAGCTAAGTCATCCAGGATTTTGTTGCCATATCTGAAGATTACAGGAGGTATGGCAGGTAAGCAAATGCTACTATCTAAAATGTTTTCAAGGCCTTGAATGTCTTCAGTGTTTTGTTTTGTTTTTTTTTTCTTTTTTCCTCCAGACAAAAATGCTACTCTAAAATGTTTTCAAGGCCTTGAATGTCTTCAGTGTTTTGGGTTTTTTTTTTTCTTTTTTTTTTTTTTAACACAGAAGTCCCATCAGGTGAAAAATGCTCTCCTGGTCAGCAACTTGGGATGCACTGTGGGGGAGGAAGACAAGGATGTGGGTGAGAAAAAGGTCAGAGGCTCATCGCCAGAGTGCATCCCTCTGTTGCCACCGCAATCCAGCAGTGCAAGTCACTCATATAGGATGGAGTGAGGATGGGAAAAGAAAGAAGCTGCAGTAGAATACAGCGATAACAATAACTCAAGTGAGATCAAAGTCAGCATTCAATCCTTAATAACACATTGATGTTGGATCCAGACATGAACTAGTTGATTTTTAAATACTTTAGGGTTAAGTTTTGCTAGCATAAATCAATGTAGCAATGGATTTAATGAAGAATGTATTGATTTACAACTACTGATTCATTACGAAAGGCAACTTTTAATTTTTTTTCTGAGAGGCTGAATTTGGGACACCTAAATTTGCATGTCCTAAAATATGGTCTATAGGCCACTGGTGACCACTTGATTGTGGTAATTAAGACTCAGGTTTTTTCTAATTCCTTCAATCACATATTAAAAATTGGATATTTCCACTACAAATAAAAAATAATAAAAAAATAAAATAAAAATAAAAATGTTTTATTGTGAAAATCAATTGCATATTGTAACAACTTAAATACCTTTAAGGTATTAGCATTTATCATCATAAACTCACCACCTTAGCAAGAGTGAGGCAAATATCTCATAATATGCATCTTAACTTGTGGAAATAATGGCATCACTACATGTGCCTATCCCCAGAGAACATCTACTTCACCTAAATGTTTGTAAGCATTACTCATAGGATGTATTCTCCATGATATGTTTGGTATGCTTTATTCTATTACTTGATAGAGTAATTTTATTTTGATTTTACATGATTACTTCAATAATCTGTCATAAAAAATAAAATTGTAAATGTCTTACACATTTTTATGATAAGACACCCTTAAGTTTTGCTCCTACATACCTTTCAAACTAATCAGTCAATTAACATAAATATATCTTTCTTAACATTACAACACATTATGCTTCAGGTCTTATACTGTTGTTATCCTTATTCCTTTTATAAACAATAAATTTTTCTAAATTGCTTGATTTCTTTTTATACATAATGCATAACTATTATTTCTAAGAGTCTTAATACAAATGACACTAACACTAGAAAATTGCGTATTCTTTCATTTTAAAAAATGTTTTACTGTATGGAAAATAGTGGCCTGTGTTTCAACAAGATGTAACTTCATCAGCACATTTGATGTTGAAAAAAATTGATTTATGAATATGTGAAATTTTAAAAAAAATCATTGATTTTTTATTTAATACTTCAAATATTTTAATTCAAAATACTTTAAAATCTGAACAAATATTTTACAAGTGTTTAGGTATATAACCATGCAATAGTTGTTTGATAGGATTTCCAAAAAAATTAAACTACCTAATTCTCCATGACATCAGTAAGAATTTTGATTAGATGTTGGATTATTTGAGGCCAAGAAAGGGTTCCTTCCTACATTCACATAAAGAAATATTAAAAAAAAAATATCTGGCAGTTTTTCATTGGAAATGTTCTTTTTATTGGGAATTTATTTACTAAAAGAACAAAAAGAGTTTCAAATCAACCTATCAAAAGCAGTAGAAGGTAGGTTTTTTAAGTTATTTTAGGCCTGTGCTCTTCTAAAACTCTAATCCTGATTGTCAGGAAATCTTTGTGTAAGTCTCTAGATCTTTCACAAATCTATATTTTACTTATGAAATATGTTGTTATATGTGAACACAAGGAAATAACTTATGATTGGTTTTAATATTTAAATGACAGATTCTCAAATGAATACAAAATTGAGCTCTATATATTTGTCACCAGTGAGGATTCATCTTTTAATCTGGGCTGCAAAGCTTTTGCAAGCATCTTTTCAGTGGTTAATCTCCAAGAATAAATTGATACTGGATATAAAAGAAAACTATGATGTAACCAGTTACACAGACTTGTCTGGTTAGACATAACATCAAGCATGTTGCATGGGATTTTAATTGCATCGATTAACTAATAGAAACTGAGACTGTCATGGCTTAAACATGAGTGCAACAATCTGAAAAATGTCTGTGTAACTCTAAGTAGAAACTAGTAATATTCACTAAGGACTGTATCAACGTAAAGGCTGGAATATTTCCAGGCTGGCCAAGGAATAATTTGTGTTGCAATTCTTATTTATTATAATAAATGCTTGGTAGGGGGATTGTCAACAGTTAATAAGTACTGCATATTGCCATAAAAAGATTGGCTTAGAGATTTCATAAGTGATTTGTGTTGGAGCTTAATCGCATTAAAATTGCAGACATTATTCAGAAACAAATTGAATCACTATAAAACAGCGTTGCAAGGACAAGGGTAGCTACATGACAGATCTAGAGGCTACTCCAAAGCTGCCAATATAATTGTCTGTGGAATTTGCCAAGGAGACAGATGCTGCTGACAGAAAATAATGTTCCACTCCCTGGCATTTGGTTATAGCAATGGTTAAACTTAAGACAAACATAAGTGAAACAGTGTTCTTCATTCCCACACAATGTTATTTCATGTCTACTAGAGGTGAGCACAGTTGTGTTTTCTTAGTTCTGTCTTAGACAAATTCCTATAGGAATAATGCAGCCCTCAGAAGCTGATTTGTGCACAAAAAATAAACTTTTCAAACTCTGCTATGAGTCTAAAATGTCACCAGTACTGCAACACACAGATACTTTTAAAGAATAGCAGCTTGAGAGAACAGTTTTAGCAGAATCATAGTCATCTTCTTAACTCTCAAGTCAGCAAGTCAGAACTGATAATTTCATGTTTGTGTTTTTGATATTTTATTCCTTGCAGAATTCCAGAAAGTACTCTCTTGGGTTATACTGTGTAAACCCTGCTGCAGTCAAGAAGATAACTTAGAGCAGAAAGTTCTATTTGCTCTACCATGTAACGCTTAAATGATACATCAGGTCATGGGAAACCTGAGTTGGGAGCATGAATATAAGCCATAGGCCTGCCACCCAGAATCCCATTTCAGAATGGACCACATAGCCAGTGTGTAGTGCCTAAAATGTAAAGTGTTGAACAGCCAGTGCACAGCTGATCTGAATCTTCTGACTTTTTGAACATAGGAGGGGCAAAGGCTCAGTGTATGCACTGAGAGACTGCTCTCTGCTGAACGCGCAGACAACATGTTCATTAGTGAGAGAAAACTGAGTACAGGTGAGAGCAGGAGACCCACTACAGGTGTAGGGCATTGATTAGAAAAAAACCCAGAAGGAGCACCATTGGAAAGGTACAGGATGTTGCCTTTAGGTAGGCCTTCTACTGAAGAGTGAAAACCAATGAAGAATTTAAGATAGATACGAAAGCACAAGTCCTGTGTAGACAGAAGTTGTTTATTTATATTTTCATTTGAACTATGAATTTGGTGAGGGATCCAGAGGAAAGGGCAAGGGCAGTAATCTGTCAAATAAAATGCAATATCTGTGATTCACATAGGGAAAATAATCCTGGCTAACCTAAGACTGTGATGAGTCCAAAAATCTTGGAGTCATTGCAGATTGTTTTCTGAAAATATTAGCTAAGTGAACACGAGTGCTCAAAAAGTCAAACTGGACATCAGGAATTATTAAGAAAGAAATAAAGAACAAAACAGAAAATTCCATTATGCCACTGTGGAAATCCTTTTTTTTTTTTTTTCACTATCTTTAGCACTGTATGCAGGTCTTGTCCTTCCATCTCAAAAATCATGTAATAGAACTAAAAAAGAAAGAAAGGAAGGCAAAGAAAATGATCAAGGATATGAAAAGGTTGCTGTATGAGGATAGATTAAAAGACTATCACTCTTCCTTCTTGGAAAAAGAAAACTGAAAGACAATAAGATACAGGTTTCTAAAACCATAGATGGCATTAAAAAGATGAACTACACGTTTATTACCTAGTTTTACTAGAGAACTGAGGCAGATGAATAAAGGATTAGGCAGCAGGTTTAGTTAGTATATTTTCATACAAGATATAAGAATCTGTGGAACTCAACGGAAATGTAGAGGTTCAAAAATGTTCAAAAAATCATGGAAGACAAGGCTTTTTGGAAGCTGAGGAGTTATACTTCTCTTCTAGCTGTCTGTTTTTCCTAAGTACCTGCCGGAGTCTCAGATTAGATAGAAGGCTAGACAGGCCTTTGACCTTTTCAGATAGTCTTAACTTCCTATCCCTTATGCCTTGCTCCTCACAATAGACAATAAAAAAGGATTCCAGGACTAGTAGGATAATATATAGGATATTTTGCATTGCTTTTTCATTATTCTTTTCTTAGATATTATTTATAGACCTTGATATCTTGGAAATCACAACTATAGTATGGCTGGGTTAGATACAAGAATGGCATGCCCTGCAAAGCTGCTTATAGAATGAAACCGTGACATTTTCTACAACAATCTTAAACAGATGTTGCTATGTAAATTTACCTCTGGAGAAATTATGATATTGAGGCCTTACCCTCTACCCTCTTCTTTTTCATACAGTAGCATGTGCTCTTCCCTTGCCTTGTCTTGCCTCACCTTGCCTTTCTCTGGTCATGGCTTTGCCAAATTGAAGCAAGTCTTCTGTCTTACTGTCTCAGTATGGGGTTATAGCTTCATGTATAGTCCTATGGGCCATCCCAGTGCCATGGGATGTTCAGAATCTAATGAGGCTTCAATTCTTTTGACCATCATGGCCCATGAACTGATTCCTAAGGGAAAGACTTGAGGTGAGACAAGAGTTACCTTGGGAGTAGTCTCTCCTAAGCAGGTTGCTCTGTAAATCCATTAGGGCTCTGCACAGTCATCTGACTCTGATCTGAGCATTAACATGGGGAGACAGCTGGCAATAGCTCAAGGCAACTGTTCTTTTCCCTCTCTCTCTGCTGCCAGGACAGGTGGTCTCTCAAAATTATCTTGCTTGTTAATAAACATATAATAAAATTGCATCCATTTGGTTACATTTGGCAAAAATCTAATACTTCTGTCAGTCTTCATCAAGCCCCTGCCATTCATAATGTTGCAATAACTAGGGACTGAATTGGCGGGTGACTCATTCGGTACTTCTGCAAACCAGATCAGGTCTATTGGATGAAATCCTGCTAATGGTCGAGTCTAGCTGAGTCTCTGCACTCTTCAAGGCACTGTAGAGAGTTTGGGTTTAGCTTACCCTTTTCTGCTTACTCTTTTGCAGTGTCACCTAGGTGTTAATTTCTAAGCCACTTTGTCTAAGCCAACTTGGAATTAGGAAAGTACACCCATTACTGGACAGTAAGCATTTCTCAGTCTCCTAGATTTTGTCTGTTAAAAACAAACTAAGAAATCTCTACTCACTCTTCACAAACATTTGTTCAACTTTTCTTTAGAAATAAAAACAGGCAAAACAGAGTCCTGTTACTTTTTAAAATAAAAAACCCCACTAGAATAGGCATTTTATTTCTTCAGCTTCCAAATGACTGTTAAATTGTTTAGCACAGTTATTCTAATGACCTCCCTCTGATGGCTCCTTTTTATATGCCTTTGGATCTTAAATCTAATTAGAATAGCTGTAGAACTGTTTGGCATATGTCTCATAAAATTCTTTACCCCCTGCCCTCTTCCATACTTAATACTTCCTAATTAACTCTGAAAAGAAAATGGAAAGGAATTGACACACATAACAGTTTTCATCCAGACAAACACAGTAGAGGTCTCCACAGAGTACCATTGAAAGCCATGCTCACAGAGAATGAATCAATTAGTTTATAAAACAGAGAAAATGCATTTTTTTCATGACTTGCACAAAGGTCTTTAGGTTCTAAAATATGTCTTTCTGCTCATAAATGTCCAGAGTAGGTCAGTTTAAGTCAAACCCTCTGTACTTTCCAATAAAGATGAAGTTTGTACTCCTAAATTATCGTATTTATATATTTGTAACAGATTACAATTAGCTTCACCACAACACATTTCTCATGGGTTGTAGGAATGAAAAAGAAACAGTGAACAAAGGAGCTAAAATGAGATACTGACTACATGAGTAACTATGAATGTCTAAGCTTTACAAAAGCTGAAATTTTTTAAGCTTATATTTTTAAGTTAATACAGAATTAGACTCTGTTGCTCACAATCAGGAAATTGAGAACATACTCCCTGAAGTTCTAGTGTCATTATTAAAACTGATTTCCATTTTGCAGATTACAAGCTTGTAGGGGCACTGAATATATTTTATATGTGCATAATGGCTTACAGTTTTGGTTAACAATTGAAATGTTCTTGGTGGGCTAGCCTTGGCTAACAGCCGCACTCCCACCCAGCCACTCGCTCACTCCCTTCCACTCAGCAGAAAGGGAGAGAAAATAGGAAAAAAAACAGAATGAGAAGTCTTGTAGGTTGAGATAAAGACAGGGAGATTGCTTATCAATTAGAAGTGTGGGAAAAATGGACTGGACTCAGCAAAAATTAATTTAATTTATTGCCAATTTATATAAATTCAGTTGGTGAAAAACAAAGACAAACAATAAAACAAGAACTTTCTTCACCCTTTTCTCAGGCTCAGCTTCACTCCATCACTACTGTCCCCCACCCTGAGCAGTGCAGGAGTGATGGGGAGAGTGTGGTCAGTACACAGCAGTTTCTCTCTGCAGCTCCTTCCTCCTCATGCATTTTCTCTGCTCCGACATGGGTTTGGCATGGCCTGCTGTGAATTCCTGCACCAGGACCATGGAGGACCTCCCCTTCCTTCTCCTCTGACTTTGTTGTTCCTACTGTTGTTTCTCACTATTTTTGTTCCCTCTTCCTCTGCCTGTGTGGTGTTTTCTGCCCTTTCTTAAATACGTTTTTCCAGAGGTGCCACCAGTGTGGCTGATGGGCTCAGCTGTGTCCTATGGTGGGTCCATTGGAGCCGGATGGAACCAGCTGGAACCATCTGTGTCTGACACGGGGCAGCCCCTGCTTCTTCTCACAGAGGCCACCCCTGCAGCCCTTCACTGCCAACACCTTGCCACAGACACCGAATACAGCATTTAAAGTGGCTCTGGTCCCTGGGCATCCATCTTGTTTTTTCTTGCTGTACATATAGCCCAGTTGTCCATGTTGTGTCATGCAGCAATCCTTTCTCTACATTTTCTTTTTAATTTTAAAGAAGATCTTGAATTACCAGATTTATTTCCTATTGTGATTAAAGGAAAACTGCCTTGAGAGGAAAATATCAGATGCAGACTTTTTAATAGTAATCATCATATTGGTTTATATACATTTATATAAATTTTCACCCAATTTTTAAAATAATCTGCAGACATTCACTGGGCTATAATATTGCAGAATTGTGTTTTCTAGCAATATTTCAATTTTAGAATACCTGGGAAAGATCAGATCCCACCTTATAAACACCCTGTAAATGTTCATCCGTTCAGTTTTTTTATTCTATTATGCTACAGAAATCTTCGTAATACATGAATTCCTGAAAAAGGAGGGGAAGTAGAAGGGCAGGAGGGTAGGAGGAGGGTGAGTGGGCAGGAAGGAAGGAAGGAGGGAAGGCAGAACAAGAAAGGGAGAGAAAGGGAGAAAGTGCAAGAAGGAAGGAAGGAAAGAAAAGATACTGATATACAAACACTGAGAAAATGTCGTTCCTCAGGACCTCAAATTCATAGCATAAAGAACTTTACATATGTAATAGAATCAAATGTAGGGCAGCATGTCTTGAAATTTTGAGTAAATAAAAATACTAGAGATTAATATGCAGTCTGGTATGGATTCTGAGACATTTCCCACCTTTCTATGAGTTTTGAACCTCTGTTGTGGACACCTATACCCAAATATTTTAAACAAAACTCATTATTTTTTTCTTACAATGAACTCAGTGAAGGTAGAATTCCATCAATATTTTCCTTGCAATTCCACATACTCAGATAACTGTTCCCTTGATCTTTTTGGCAGAAGTTCAGTTGTTCTTGTTTCTTTTTAATTTTTTTTTTTAAATAGTCATTTCTGCGCATTGCTTAGTATGAAACTGTATTAGCTAAAATAACAGCTATGTCATGTTTGGAAATGTTTGTGGCCAGGATGTTTTGCAGTCTGCTTGGTACAGCACTCTTCTCTGAAATTCTTTGAAACATTGCATTAAAACAAATGAAACAAAAAACCTTATTCTGTAAGATAGCCTTTTTTTTGTTATATGTAAAATATATTTTATGTCTTTTTAAACCATTTCAAAATTCAGTTTGTTATGACTAGGATATGTGCCCTCCTACTGCTACTCAAATGAGTGTTTCCAGCAACACAAAAAACCATGCCTGTCTAACTGATTATGTAGAGACAAAAGTGAAACTGATTATACATATGCAGTTAAATGCAAGAAGCAGACAAAAAAAAAAATCATTGAAGGCATGTACACCATTTTACACTAGTTGATATTTCACAGGTTGGGTTTTTTTAATTGAATGGCTCCATTGAGATGTTTCTGCTTAGCTCTCCATCTCACCCTTATGACTATCATGTTGGCTACAGTTAGCAATCATCATTTGTGTAAAAATTGTGTTCCCATCAACTTTATCAATTGTTTTTTTAAAGTCAACACTATGATGTCCTCTTTAGGTGAATTTATATCAACAGTTAAACTAGCTCAAAGGCAGACCAAATAATCTGAAAATTAAATAACAAAAAATCAACTGCAGTATAAAAGGATGAGGCTAGAATAGATTATTTTTCCAAATCAAATATACTTGCCTCCTATATTCAACACCTACCTCCTCTGTTTATATTTGTAAACTTTTTTATTCTTTCATTTATCCACCTCTCAGTTCTGATTATTTATAATATTAAATACATTAAATAAATAATATAGTATTAAAAATGTCACTTGGTAACAAACTTCTTAAAAATCTGAAAACAAAGGTCATTTCTGGAGAAGGTTCAAACTGATGTAAATGGCTACATTTCAAGAGAAATGAAGGGATATTGTGTCTGTCTACACAGGCATCAATAATTCTTACAGCAATTCAATGCTTTTTTAACCATCCTAAAATTGTTAAATGGGTCTTACTTTTACTATTATTCTAGGGTAATACTCATGTGGGAAGGAGGTGGTGTTGGCGAGGGTAGAATGAGCAGGAACGAGGTGATGCCAGGGTCTTTGAATGACTAAGCTGCCACTCCATGTTATTCTTTGTGCTCCCTGTAGACCTGATCCAAGTACTCTCTTGGGGTACCCTGCTTTCTTGATTTAGTTCCCCTGCAACAGCTCATTAACAGTTGCAAAAGGGATCTTGTAAGAAAAGGATTTTTAAAAATAACACGTTATCCAACTACTCCTCCTATACATGCCCTCTGACACTATTCCACCCCTATAAAGAGAAAAGAAAAGACCTCCCAGATACCTTTCTGTGTCAAGCAACTGTAGAGGATTGCATAAGGCTTTAAGGAGAAAGGAGTCACTACCTCAGTGTCTCATCACACCTCAAGGGGAAATTTTACCCTTACAAGGAGCGTACAGGGTGTTCCTTGCTTTTAATAGTTTAAGTTGCAAAAAAGAGGAATCAGCACACCTTGTCTGTGTCTGATAAAACACAAGAAGACAGCCAGAAGAAAAGATAGACAACTACTTTATCACATACATGTAAAGTTTGGTAGTGCATGTTTGAGAAATCAGAAAACTACTTTCTTATCCTATAAAAAAGATGGCATTTACAAACCATCTTGGACAATTATTAGTACTCACTCATCTGTTTCTAAAGCTGAAAAAGTACCCTTTGCTGCTTGTACAAATTTTAGGAGGAGAACTGTACACTAATCACATTTCAAACATCTTGGATTTATTACATTATAAGGGCCTGAGAACTGGGTCACTGGTGTTAGATAAAGGACTCCAAATCCTCATCTGCCCTAGCTATTCTATAATCAGGAAAAAACCCACAAAAATTACCATCATGAAATTCTGAGATAATGCATCCTACTTATATACATGAACACATGCACTTGTAGACTGTAAGTGGTAACCTTCTTTTGTTTTGATCTGTATGATAATAAATGTCTTTCTGTGTTTCAGAAAGAAGGTTTACTGAGGTATCACTGATAAATTCATCACTCACTAATAGCACACCAGTAAACCATATGGCTTTGCTGATGTATGGTACAAATTCATCATCAACGTAATGTCTTCCCAACATATATTGACATTATTCATCAAGAATTTTTGTTGAAGTTCTACAGTGTGCTTGACCTTTCTGAAAGAAAGGAAAAAGATTCATTTTTGAGGTACAGGGGAATAAAGATAACAAAATAATATAGTCTGGAAATAATATAAATGAACATTATAGTAAATGATAACAATAACAGTCAGCTTATATTTATAGAGAGCTTTTTTCTTGTTTAAGTAGAAATCACAGTCCTTCCAAACTTTACATAGTTTCTGTAGTATGCAGGATTCATCTTTGGCCAGATAATGCACACAGCATAAAAAACAGGTCCTTATCTTAAATTAAATGATAAATAACATAAATATAATTATGAACTGAGAAATATAAATAACACATTGCACTTTTTAGCTTTATTAGCATTTGGTTAACTGGATAATTTCTCTCCGATGTTACAGTTGGGTCTGCAAAGTTCCTATGTTCGCACCTTCTTATTCTTCATTTGCCTCACTTGTTCTTGCCTTCATATCACTGTTCTTTACACTGTAACAGAAGTTTTACATTTTTCTTCTGTTTCTAGTCCAACCCCACCAATTCCTTTATCCTCCTATTGAAGTCCCAAATTCATATCCCTCTATACCTGGTGAGTTCTTTCAGCTTTCATAGTGAAAAATTCTTCTGGGAATATGCACAATTAATTCAAACTGGCGTATATTTTCCTCTCCAGTACAACCAACTCCCTAGAAAAAAAAAAAGGTAGTTGTACAGCTTCTATTGTCACTCTGGACAGACAAAATGGTTTAAAATCTTGTGTATATTTTCTTACTTAAAAGGTAAGCAAGAAGATACTGAAAAGCAGAAACAGGAAAATCTAAAAACAAGTAACAAAACCATAAAGAGTAATAAAAAAGTGAGGAAGTAAAAATAGTGTTGGGAGAAAAATATTAACATTAGAAATGTATAAAGTCAGTAATGTTATATAAAAGCTGTCATTTTCTATGGATGCTTATTTTAGTTTTATTAAAGTAACCCATACTTATGCAGTGGATATTAAAAGCTAACCCAAGCCACAATATCTGTTAAAGTAAAACCTATTGGTAGCTCTTATAATCATACAATAAAAATATATAATAACAAAGTAAATTCTTCATGGCATCTATTCCAGTTAGAGAAAGGTTGCAGTTGGTTGTTGGACTTATAATGATGCTTTTTAGACTTGGGGTATCGTAAGGTGTAAGTAGAACATACTAACCTAGTAAATCCCACAGAGAACTTCCCTCAGCTAGGTTCCTGTGATGTGGATTTTCCAGGTCTCAAAACTTAGCTTCTGCTGAGGAGTCCTTGCCTTCAACTGGGCATGGGCATGGGTTGTACATATCATTTTCTGGAAAAAATGTCAGTGTATGAGTATCAAAAAAATATTTTGTGTTCTAATTCTTAGTGACAATTATTTTTTACTTCATTTCTATACATTCAAGTCAAAATCAGCTTTAAGATAAAATAAATTTCAGCAACCTTGAAGTAGGCTCTAGTTTATATGTTCTGTGACTTTAGTAAAGCTAATTAACTTGGTTCTGCTTTTTGATTCTATTTGCTTGAATTTAATGCTTATGTTTGGTAAGCAGACAGATAAAGAGATAAATGGGTCACTGTATTTATGACTGCTCATTATTTCCTTTAATATCCATGTTGAATAGTGTAAGTTCTGATTACAATTAAAATGCTTTTATGCCATCTTAGCAGTAATTGACTGAAACACGCAATTTGTACTTTGATTCTGTCTGTTAAGTAATTGGTGATCACAAACCATTTCTTGATAATGTTTTTAATCAGTCAGTTCTTTTTCAAGTGTTTAGAAATAGTTTAATAATAGGCTTTTCTTCTGGTGTGAAAGTTTCTGCAAGTTTTTCTACATTCCTTTCTCTCTCGCTTTCCTTCTACTTCCATAATCATTCTTTGTATTTGTTCTCTTTCCTCTTTTACTACATGTAAAATTACCATCACAAATTGTCTTTATTTTCTCTTCTTTTTTGTCTCTTCCATCAGATTCCAAATTGTTTTTCTTTATGATCTGACCTCAGGGTAGCATATCACCTTCATATCAGTCACAAAACTCTGTAATAATGGTTCCAAATCCTTAGTCTAGTAGACAAATACATTGCACCAGGTAACAATTTGCTCGGCATTAGTTGCACTAATATATTCAGAAAGGATCAGATAAACAACTAGCGATAGTTTATAACAAAGCTGAAAGTCCATTGAAGAACATGAGAGTTCATAAAACAAAAATACTGTAATTTTACCTAATATTTAGATAAATATTTCAATCTATTTAATCAGAACTATTAAATAACTTACTTGTCTTTATTAGATTCACAGAAAGCAAAATTCAAAAGAGAGGAAAACATGACATCTCTCACTTTTATGCCAGCTGTGACCAAAGCCTAGCCTAGAGCAAAGTGGCCTCTTTACATTTCACACCCACACCTCAGCTGGGAGTAGACAGACAGTGGCAGTCAGAGGTGAGGAAGCATTCAAAGATGCATCAAAGCAGACCAGTAGACTAATGAGGAAGAAACCCCCACCATGAACATACATCCCCAGAACAGACCTCAGGCTGTCATATGACTTGTGAAAAGCCTTCCCAACTCCATTCTTCTTGAGAAGGGTTGTTGACTTAAGACCCAGAGGGACATGGATGGATGAGCACAGCACCAGGGAACAGCAGTAGATACAGGGAAGGTTGTTGTTGTATAACAATTTTAAGAGTATTATTGATGCTTTCCTGTATTAATTAGATAATTTTGAGTACTGGACTCTTAGAACATTGATTACACCAACAATAAAGTCTTAACTCCACGTGTGGTATGCTCCCTTCACCCATAACAACATTTTGAGTGTAACAATGGGTTACATGCAGTTTTTGAGGCCAATATATATGATATAAATATATATATAAAATATATATATGCATATATACATCTATACATATATGTATATGTATATTAATAAACCTCTTTTCAAAAGAGATTAAAATTGGTCACAGCTCTCCTGTTTGTCCTAAAAAAAGGAAACTCACTTAAGCAAAATTTAGCTAATTATACTTTTTATTCTTAGTGGGGAGTGGCAAGCTCCTATATGTGGATAGGGAAATAGTTGTAGTCAAAA
Organism: Aptenodytes forsteri; assembly: GCF_000699145.1. Classification (NCBI taxonomy): domain Eukaryota; kingdom Metazoa; phylum Chordata; class Aves; order Sphenisciformes; family Spheniscidae; genus Aptenodytes; species Aptenodytes forsteri. Next base: position 695,575 of record NW_008794490.1, read on the forward strand.
GAGACCAAATTCTGCCCCCACTCCTACCGTAAAGCCCCATTAAAGTCAGGGGATTGCATCATTGAAACAGAGAGTAGAATTTGGTATCCATAGCTATCTAATTAATATTAATAATAACAACATTGTAGATAAAGTGCATTTTAGTTCTCATGAGAGATGTTAACTTTCTTAAAGACTTCAAAGCTGCTTGTTGCTGCAGATCAGATAGCTCAAGAGCAACACTGGGGAAAGCTGCCCAAATTGATTCTATCATTGTGCCTGAGTACTGGTGTGGTGGGACTGCTTCTAAAGGTGAGGGTGCAGTTCAGTCTTTAAACTGGGATGGGTTTAATTATTTATTGCAGTTACTGAATTATTTATTTCTGTTCACAAACAGGCTTTGATTTTATAAATGTATTTGGCATGCATTGTTGCTTGATCAGTTTAGCCAAACAAAACCTAACTCTTGGGTGCCTCACTAAAGACTCAGTCTTGCAAGGCACTGAGACTTGTGGCATTTTTTTGTGACATGACATTTTTGCTCTTTGAATAATTGACTGAAGGCTTCAGGAGAGTGACAAATAGCAAACAAGACAGAGCAACTGGTTTGTTTTGCTAACAAATCTTCATACGTTAATACAGATCATCCTTGAGGACCGCTCTCTCTTTGATATTCATGATCACAGAAATAGCACTCTCATTCCTTTTTGCCAATATCAAATCAAAAGGGTCAAAAATAAAGATTGAACTAAATGGCTATTAGAAATCTGAACAACCATTCATGCCTACTGGGCTTTATCAGTCCCACATAAGTTTTAGGTCAAGAAAAAAGAGGAAGAAGAGGAAAAAGGCAAAAATAAATCGCATCTTAGACTCTTCTACCTTGGAATTCAAAACCTAGGCAGAATGCTGCATAAGCCTACAGTTTCACAGCAGGACAAGCTGAAACAATTCCTCTCTAATTTGCTTCCCCTTTCACCAAACACATTTTTCTTCACCTACCTTGGGATGTCTCTGTAACTCATAAGATCCTGTGGTGAGCTGATTCGTCTCACAAAAGTAGTAAAATATATGTGTGTGTATATATATCTCCACGTTGTTGGCTATTTTATATGTTAAAACCATTTAGGGAAAGGCATGATAAAGACTAGAGGTGGCATAAAGCAGAAGGCAGAGGTAAAGAGGGAGATGTCACAGCAGCCAGAAATTACTGGTTGATATAAATGGATCTGAAGTCTAAGTTCCATGCTGTCATGTTCTGATCATGTCTCTGTTTTGCTAACAAAAGGGCAGTAAAGTTCTCTCAAACCAGTGAAGCAGCTACCTTTCATATGACTGCACAGAGTTTTAAACACTAATCCAGGAAATGGAAGACCTACTACAGTAATAAATTTGAATCTCTTATGTTTTTAAATTGCTTCTTTTTAGAATATGGTTTTTTTCCCCCTTACAACTTCAAACTTAAAGAGAATGAGTGAAAAATATCTGGCATTGCAGACCGTGCAATGTAATCATAATGATGATGGAGAGACTGTGTGGAAGTGCTAATACATGCCTACCATGTGAGCAAAAAACCTGCTGCAAGGAGAGTCAACAGCCTCCTCATTACCATTATGTTATACCCTCCTTTTTATGGCAAATATTATAAATCACTGTTGAGGATTATTTTACCTTCAGTAAACTATAAGAGGGGAAGTGGGTGTAAAACATAACGTATCAACCATATAATTTTTTTTAACCCTGAAACTTTGAAGCTAAATATATATGTATCATGTATATGTAATTGTAAATGGTTTCATGTTAATCAAAGATTGGGCCTATTTCCAGGACAGCAGGACACTTCATTTACCTGTTATCCAAGAAAAGGACATACCTACATCATGCAAAAGGAGATCGCTACAGGCTTAGAACTGTACTGTGTGGAAAGATTGGCTTGAAACATGCAAGTAATATAAAATTAATTACCTTGGGCATAGTGCCACATAAATACAAGGGAATTATTTCTGTGTCTATATAACCCAGTAAATATGATCTTTGACATTTCTAGTAAAAGGCCACAGGGTCTGCACTGACCTGACAGAGCAAGGTCTCAGTGCTGGTCTGGGCTCACTTTAGCCATAGGTGGGCTGAGCTTGTTGCCATTATTAATGATGGGTTTCTGTATTAATTACATAATTTGGACTATTTGACTGTTAAAACATTAATTATACTAACAATAAATTCTTAGCTCCAGATATACGATGGGTTCACTTTTTCTTAATGAAAGATTTTGAGATAGTTTGGTTGAAACAGGGGGCATCTCTTCCTATTGAATCCAAAGGTGTCTAATTGTCAGGTCTCTTTAATGTGTTACATCAAAACTGAGGTTATACATAATATAAATTACTTTTGAAAATCTCATCTCAGGTTGAAAAGATGCTTGAGCAAACATGAAGGATGTCATAAAGTAATGCACAACACACTATAGATAACAGAATGAGTTACATGAGAGACAAATTACCTTCACTAAATATTTTTAGATATCTTGAATTCTATCGCAGAGGGGCACTACAGAATTCAGGTTTACTTAGGATATCTGGGCACTGTAAGTGTGGGTCTTTACAAGACCTTCATATAATAACAGGATTTTTTTTTTCCTTAATTTCCTATTTTACTGAAGTTCTGCATCATTCCTCTAAATATAATGATAATAGTTTTGGTTGAGATAAATCACAATTATTATTGTAACTCAGACTATTAGATGTCCCAGGAAGGGTCCAGAAGTCTACTCTGTGTCATTACAAGCAGATTTCATAGCTTCTTATTGGCTTTGCATCAAACCTACACATATGGGTGAAAAGGAGTTTGCAGTTACTTTTTGACAATCCAGATTAGTAATAGACCAAACAATCTAAAATTGTGTTTTACAACAAGCTATTTCAGTAAATAAAAGTAAGTGCTTTGCAAAATGCATTTTAAAATACATTCAGATTTTTGTGTGGTAATGGAAACCAGTTCTTTTAAAGGAAAATATAAATGGAAAGTGTCATTAACTCCATGAAAAAGTGACAGCACTGGCCTTTTATCTCAGAAAAACAGCATTGCAATTTCGTTTGAAGGTCTAACTGAACCAAGATGCCACTCAGACAAGCTAGTACAAGGCAAAACCAGCCCCAAATTCTAAATTAACTATAGTCTAAGTAAACATGTCCATTTACACAGAAAATGCACTTTTGTTTTTTGCCTTTTTTTTTTTTAGTGGCCTGAGGGTCAATGGACCTCATTCTACATTCACCTGTAAACTCATGTAACTTTCCTGACCTAGGCAGAGAGCCTCTGCCAGACGTTCTGTGAGCAGAGTGACCAGGGAGACAACTGCACCATGTAGCACCTTTCTCTGCAGTCCAGACTTGTTTTTAATGTAGGAGTCCTGCCAAGAGTTAGCAGAGCTCAGAACTGCATTAACTCCCTGTGGGTCTTTTCTTTGGCTATTACTTCACAGACACAGGAAGCTCCAGTCAGCAGTAGCAGGACCTTGAATAAGAAACAAAGAGATCCTTCTTAGTCCTTCTTCACAGCTGCAAAGATATGCACCACTGTAGCCCGGTATCTGATTGCTTTTTAACACACTACAAGATCCACCTTTTATGATAAAGCTTTTCATTTGTAAGATGTATTTTATATTTAAGAATAATTATGACACACTGATGAGACAGAATTTCCTTAAACTGGGCAAGTATGAAAAGCTGAGTAAGGGATAATCTGCTAAAACCGCCCCCCCAAAAAAACCCCACAACCAACAACAAAACAACCAAACCACACAAAAACCCTCACCAAACTCTAATAGTATTTAGCTTTAATAGATAGAATTACTTTATTAGAGGTCACTAGAGTATTATCTTTACAGGTCTGTGTGATCTTTTCAGAACAATTATTATACATGACAGGTATTTCTTCTAATGCTCTAACAACACTTGGAATATAACTGTTCAAACATAGATAGCCAAATGAAACGGTGATAAAATCATGGGATACCAGGGAAAACTCAATATAAATGCTGAAACTTCATTGGTGGACCTATGATAAAAAAGTCTGTAAATGGATCCTTTCTACAGGAAATTCACAGTGCAGTTATCTATCATATAAAACTCACACTGTCCACAAACTATGGCATGTAATGCCATTTGCGATTTCCTTGGGAATCCTGGTTAGTCTCCAGATGTTATGCTGAAAGGATATGGGTGGTATGGGTGTCCCCTGTGTCCTTTAGCATGTCCCAGGACTAGTTGGATGACACAGGACATCTCAAAGGGCATGAGACATCTACATACAAGCAAAGGAATCAAACCTTCCGTGTCTACTTAGGATATGAAAAGAAGTATTGGACTTTCTGAAATACTTGGTCCCGAAAAGGAAAATTTAACTTCTACATTATGAAAATCTTTCTAACTGATGATCTAGACAGACATCTGCCAAGATTTGTCAAAAGTGCTGAAAATCTGTTCATAAAATTAACAATATGACTCATGCCTAGAAGGCTACTATGTTAAAAAAAAAAAAAAGAAAAAAGAAAAAAGAAAAAAAAAGCAGAAATTAAACTTAAGTTTATTGAGTCAAGGTCTACACATTGATTTTCTTAAAAAATGAAACCTGGTTTTGTTTTGATTTGTCTGAATATGCTTAGACTAACATTTATTGCCAATGTTGAGACAAAATGAGCAAGACTTGTGATGATGAATTACTCAATTTGTTACTGATATACATCATAAGCTTAAGACTTTTGCAGAGAAGTATGAAATGTCTATTAAAATTGTGCTCTCTAAGAAAAAAATAAGGTAATATGCAATCTAGTATACTTACTTTCTTTCAAATGTGTACTGAAACCAATATTGAGACTTCGAATATACCATTCTTTCTTTAATAGTCATGCTGTAGACATTGAGTATTATTCCTCTACAGTACAGAGGTACACAAAATAAAACAGTTAATTAACCTTGTTTTTTAGATACCCAGAAGCCATGGAAACATGAAACATAGCTTGTATTAAACACCTTTAAAAGTATATAATGTACTGTACAGAATAGAATTTTTGGGCAACACTAACTGTACCACCCACGCAATACCTTATTACAGAAAGGATTTAATGAAAGCAACTTGGCATCTGGCTGTAACTAATACCATGATAAATGACTTACCTTTGTGGAAGGATCCCTACTCTAAAAAAGTTAATTAGAAACTATGGAGACAATGTATGAAGTTCACTTTTTATTCAACCTGAAGTTTTCTTGGAGACTATCATTCTCATGTCCATCTGTGAGGATGCTATGTCGTACTCATATTGTTGACAACTTTAATTTGAGTAGAGATATTCTAAGGAAGAGAAAAGATTTCTGTCTTCACAGGTGCTTCATAAGTGCGATAATTAATATTTTTCAATATACTTCACTTAGTTTGTAGTCATTCCATTGCACAGTGAATCAGTGAGGTCTTGGATTATTTTGGGGACCTGTATTCACTGACCTGCTAGAATTCTGTGCTGGAAGTAACAGGTTGGATGGGCAGCATTAAACCAATGTATTTTCATGGGATCAGCTTTCTCATATAGCTAGTGACTGGGGTTTGAAGGGAGATTTTATTTTTATTTATTTAGTCATGAGAGAGACTAGATACTTATTTTCAAGAATATAACAACTAATTTTTTTTTTTTACAAATGACAAAAATTGGGACTTACTAAAAATTGGGAATTGGAAGATACGGATACTCTGATCCTCAGTGACATTAATTTTCCATGTTCAAGTGTACTTAGGGGTCAAATCTATTATTTACAGTAATAAACATGACTGTTTCATTGACTTGAGCACTTCAAGTTTTAGTGAAGAACATGGACAACAGAAGATGAGGATTTACTAATTTATATATTGTTCCTTCCCTTACTCTTTGTTTGTTAATATATTTAAAAATGCATTATCTAGACAATTCTGAAATTTCAAAGTGTTTTGCTAGAGAAAACCCACTGTCATTATAAACAGTAAAGTGAGACTAAGGAGTGGAGGTTTAGCTTCTACCAGTTTACACAAATAGCTGCATAAAATTGAACAGAGATAATTGTCTGAATAAGTGATAGAATAACTTGGAAGTCCACAGTCTGGCACTTCATCTCACCTATGTTTTAGATCCATAATGAAATTTCAGTTCCATATCTAAAGCAGCTTTCTCCATGTTATCATCAGCCAACCTGATGGAAAAAAGTATAATCTGGAATGGTGCCAAAAAAAAAATTAATCTACTTTCAATTTCTTTCCCTTCCTTTAGTTCCTCCCTGATCTTGTTATGCCTCCATCTGTAAGGAAGCCAGAGCACAATTAATCATGTTCAATAAGAATTAATGTTTGAAAGTAGTGTTATGATTTGATATTATGCAGCTTACTAGACTGGCAAAAAAGGTGCAAGGAAGTAAAGTTCTTCCTTATTAGGAAAGCCATCTATCATTATCTCATACCTTTTCAGTGAAGATGTCATTAATACTGTACTGTCTCTTCTAAATAAATTTGAAAAAAAACCTTGCCGTTAAAAATGTTCAAAATCTGGAAAAGCAGATTTCTGTCACCTCCCATTCCATTTGAAAACAGATAAATATGAACAAATATGATATGTGACAGGAGGAAGGAAACCTTCAGTTCTTTCACCTCAGCACAGGAAATAGCTTTCTGACACACATGAAATGTTCTCCTACTCTTCCTTTACCTGGATTGTCTATTTAGATCTCTGAAGTTATCTCTGAAATTATATTTACATTGAAAAATGAAGTATGGTGAAGACTTCCCTAGGAAAACAGAAGTCTAAGCTAGTAAAACTGTAGTGCAGGTCAAAGCAGCTCCACAGAAAGACAACACTGTGTGATTAAACAGGTGTAATTGTGTTGATAGAGCTACACTCATGTAAATGTATACTGATTTGGTATTAGTTTGCTTAGAGCAAGTGTATCAAACTTCAATCCATTCAGATGCCAGTTCAGAGATTAACCTCCTTTCCTTGTCTCTGTATTCACAGTACAGGTATGAAGGAGTCCTGCAAAGTCCCATGTTTGTATATGGCTTTAGAAAATAGTGCCTGTTCTTGGCTTTTATTCACTACGTACTGAACATATATAAGAATGGTCCCACACTGGGCAATAAACTAACTGAGCCTGGCAAAAAGAGATGCCTGTACTCCCAAAGGGCATTCAAAAGACAGTGTCTCCCATCTCTAGGAAAATATTTGGTTTAGTCTTTCAGAATTCTTGCAAAATATTATTCTTTGTAATCCATTCTACAGGAAGATAAGGTCCCAAAGTATAGTGCCCCATTCTTACAATATCTGTGCTACTTTCTTTAATAAGATATATTGATGTTTCATTAAATGCTTTGACAAACTTGTTGATCTTGTATTTTTGCAACTTTTCACTTGTTGCATTTTTACTTTGTTTCTAAGAACATTTACAAGAATACAGGAGATTTGTTCCTTTGGAGCTCATCCTCTCCTATTTATCTCCCACGTGAAAATCATAATCCTGTATTTGTGACATCACAATTAGTGATTGGGCACATTATTATGATTCTTCAATAGAGGATTATAACATCAGATAGAGAATAAGGCACAGATAAATTCCTAAGGAACAAAGAGAGTTTGGTTTCTGTAAATTATCTGACTGCAGGGAAGGGAAGAGCAAAGAATTCATATATTTTTTAATGAAAACAGAACTGATTCTAATTAGAATGTGTTTCCTTGCCCTAAGTTTTCTGTGAAAAGCCATGCAGCTCCTTAAGTTTTAGAAATTGTTTTTTGGCCAAGGACAGATGCTACTACTCTAATACTGTTCCCTTCATCTTAGTGAGGTTACATAAGATGTATGAATATATTCATTACAAGTAAAAGTAGTAAAATCTAACATTGGACAAATCAGCAGTGTGAAAGTACACTGTTTCACATATTTAAACAAGTTTTTTGACTCATCTTAGTGACTAAAGACCATTGTTTATTTTCAAATGTTGGAAAGAAATGAACAGTTGGAAAATACTCACAAGAGTACCTTTAGTCTCCAATGACTCTAAAGTCAATACCCTGTAGTAAGTAATCACTCTGTAGACTATTTCTAGTGTGCTGGTTTTGGCTGGGATAGAGTTAATTTTCTTCATAGTAGCTAGTATGAGGCTATGTTTTGGATTTGTGTGAAAAAAACAGTGTTGATAACACAGGGATGTTTTAGTTACTGCTGAGCAAGACTATTTCTGCTGGTTTTGGCTGGGATAGAGTTAATTTTCTTCATAGTAGCTAGTATGAGGCTATGTTTTGTTTTTGTGCTGGAAACAGTGTTGATAACACAGGGATGTTTTCGTTACTGCTGAGCAGTGCTTACACAGAGGAAGGAGGAAGGGGGGGATGTTCAGAGTTACAGTGTTTGTCTTTCCAAGTAACCATTACGCGTGATGGAGCCCTGTTTTCCTGGAGATGGCTGAACACCTGCCTGCCGATGGGAAGGAGTGAATGAATTCCTTGTTTTGCTTTGCTTGCGTGCACAGCTTTTGCTTTACCTATTAAGCTGAACGAGTTTTCTCACTTTTACGCTTCTGATTCTCTCCCCCAACCTGCCATGGGGAGAGTGAGTGAGCGGCTCTGTGGGGCTTAGGTGCTGGCTGGGATTAAACTGCAACATCTAGTCACATAGATTCCTCAAGGAGATGATTCAGAGTGAAATCTGAGTTGCTCTGAATCACAACCTAGAAAGACTGTCTATCAAGGAGATCAAGAGATTAGACTAAAGATAGCCATTTTGAAGCTCTCCTTACAAACCAGAATTTAGACCAGTAAATGTTTTAAGCATCAAACACTTAATTTCCTTTTTCCCAGTATTGTTTTGTCTTGTATTGTTGCATGAGAAATAGGATTAAATTACCAAAGAATGTGAAACCATATCCTCAAAAGTCCTGCTCCTAATTTCTATAAAAATCAAATTATACTTTACTCAAAGTTTTCTATATGATATCTATTTAAATCAAAAATACTTACATGTATTTCAAACTCTGGGTCTGATGAAATGCCTTTAATTGGCAATTGTAGGTACAGTTCAGAATGAAAAATAAGATATCACTGAAAGGGTTATTAGAGTTTATACTACTTACTAGAAAAAAATCTGTGGATGACGTTATTCTGGATAATAATAATGGCCCTTTCATTCAGGGTTCTGGCACAACTGATACAAAACAGAATCTCTTTGCAGCTGAGACCAGAGCTTCAGAATCTTATGTTTCCTTTTTTTTTTTTTTAAAAAAAAGAGTCCCTTACATATACTGTTTGAAAAAAAAAGTTCTGAACCTATAAGTAACCAGTAAGAATGCTGCTACTGGTATTTGAACGTTCCTAAATCTGTAACTATTGCTCTGAGCAATGTGAAATGCCATATATGCCTGTTAATTTGGAACCCAGCAATGACAATTTATACGTTTACCCTGACTGTTCATTGATTGTGACACTAGGGATGAAGGTGCTGGAAGATCTCAGAACATCTGCAGTGACTGACAATTCATTCTGACACATTCAGTAAAGCAGAGCTTGCTAACAAAAGCTTATTTTGCCGCTCCACAGCTAGGGTACAAGCTGAATAACTTTATTAGGGTGGAGTGCAAGTAACTCAGTAAAATGTGTTGGTACATTAAGATCTCAATGAAAGAAGGGTTGGAAGGTTTTGTAATTATCTTTTTTAATGTAAGGGCTGGTTCTCTCAGTAATGTTAAGCAAAAAAACCAGGCACTTGGCATTTGTAAGTTCATAAATGAAAGAATCTCTCTTATTGCATGCACAATACCATGCTAACAGGAGTTTTACCATAAAGTTCTGTGAGAATATAATGAGTTCTCAACATGGAGAAGGCAAACATATGTAACTACTAAATATCAATGTCAGCATAATGTACATTTGACTAAATTAATGTAAAAAAAAGTGTTATGCTATGCTATATAACTTAGCATATATTTGTGTATATACACACTTACCATACCCACAAATATATTTTAGATCTAAGTGTATGCACGTACATACAAAGAGACTTCAGGTAGATCTTTTGGATGCAGTGTAATTTATTTTTAATATTTTTGCTAGCAGGCACAATAGCCAATCTAAAAACCACCTGTTGATCTATTAGCTTCTATGTCTTCTGATGCTTAGTCTCATTTCATTAACATTAATATTTGCTTATCTATGCAAGCTTTCTCTTTGTGATAACATATGTATGAAATTAAAAGATACACCACAAGTCAGAAATATAGTTTTGTGGATTAGAAATAATGAATACTTAATAAACTATTAATCTATCAGATTATTCAGACCTGGAAGCAATTTTGTTTATGCTGTCAACAAAGCAAATTATTCCAATTTATGTATTTTTAGAAGAATTTCATTTACTGTGACCATTTGCTCAGACATAAATTCAAAGATAAACTACAAGTCTATAGAAAATCCCAAAGCATAGAAAACTTTTATATAAATGCTTATAAAAATAGCTCTGAATACCATGTATCCTCTTGACATAATTCCTTTTTTATGAGACAAGTTGTGAAACAAGACACAGTTTAGGTCTGCTGCAGAAGTATGCTTATTCCTCTAGAATATTTGCTTGAAGTTTAGAGATAGAGGAATTATTCTTAATACATACACAGCAGAACATTTATAGTATATTGTATGAATGTAAAAAGATTTAGATTTATATTTAGATTATTTATAAACATTTTGCCTTCTACTGATTAAGACATAGTCTAATGGAAGTGTAGCAGAGTGTGACTAATTTTTTTTTACCTTTTAAACTAAAAAGTTTTCTATATCTTCAAGGCTTTCCCATTGGATACTACAGAAGAGAAATAAAGGTAAAGAATGACCTAAATAAAAGTTTACAACTGTCCAAGTGTATGGACAGAAAGAGAGGGGAAGAGACTTGGAGTACAACTGCTTTCTGAGTTCACCCTCCTACTCATATATGGAAAGAAAGGAGCATGTAGGCGACCTATCTGACAAACTGAGGGAGGTTATTATAGGTGGATTCTGTTCCCTTAAATTTGGATATCTGCATCTAACCTTCTTGCCTCAGGGTCCCACTACAGTCAGTGAAGATTCAGTCAATAAAGTTTCAGGAATGACTCATCTTACCCTGAAGTAGACATTAAAAAAAGTCAGATAAATAGTGTGATGAATAATGCCTATTTTCTTCCATTAACAAGTAAAGTTTCTACTTCATATGTAGACATCAGAATTTTAGATATCTAAAGCTAAATATCACAAATCCATTAAAAAAAGAAAAAGGAACAGGAAGTACAAATTATAATCACGGACAAAAATAGGACCTCGGTATCTGAAACACTTTGGCCATTATAGGTTGCCACGGTTTACACAAACCCCATTCTACCCTAACTGCCTATCATAGAATCATAGAATCATAGAATCATTGAGGTTGGAAAAGACCTCTAAGATCATCGAGTCCAACCGTCGACCCAACACCAGCCTAAATGATGTTAAAGGGTAACTATTGTTCACAGTGTACCTGAGTCAGGATAAAGGTAGTCATGGTTTTTGATTATTTAAAATGTGACTCTTCAAGGTAGAAAGCAGCATAGATTTTTTTCCCCAGTGAAAACTGGAACATTTTAAATGTTGTCTGATTTACAGTTATTTAAAGTCTATGTTTTATGCTTTCCCCAGGCCAAGAAAAAAGACACGCACCCCAAAAAAGAAACTCAAAGTTTGTTTTCTTGTTCATTTGTGTGTTTACTTTATATGAAAGCTGAATATTCTAACGCAGTAATTGAGCTTCATACTAAGTGGTAAAGTCAATCAATGTATAATAGTTTGTGACAGCCTGGGATCTGGTCCTGTGCTTTGAGTTTGACTTTGCATTTTAAATTAAGTTAAAGTATTAATTTAAATGATGAAGAAGAGAAGATTTGCAGACCTAAGCAATCATTATCAACCACAACATATTTTGAAAGATTGGCGATGCCATCAGTCATCCTTTGTGTGAAGTATTTTATTAATTGTAATTATTATTATTCAGCCAGGCACTTTCATGATGCTCTATCATGAGTATATTCTTTGACCTAGGACATAACTGCTAAATCTGCAAGTCAGTATTAGGGAAGATGTGCACTTACAGCATGGTTGAAATGTATAAGCGTAGCTGTCTGTGCGTGACTCTGAAAGCTTAATCAGTTTCAGTAGATCTCTTGCATTCAATTATGGGTTAGTATGTGCTATTTCTATTGACCTCCTTATTGGAGAAAGCTATTAAAGTAGGTATGTTTGTGCAGTTCATAGTACTGTACCACGGGCAGTTAGACTGAAGTTTGTGGGAAAATGTAACAGAAATGGGCAAATAATTTGGATAATTCAATACCTAAACAAGATAAATTTATACAGTAAATCGTAATTATATTGTAGTGAAGAAAAACACTATATATGCTGTAATTGCTTAAATCAACTGTATGCTGTACTTAACTTCCCTGACTTTGAGAAGCAGGTCAGTTTCCTACAAGTAATGGAGAATATTTGCTACGGTGAGTTGAGATTTTATTTCAGACAATCTTGCTGGACCTTTTGCTGAGTCTGAGGATCAGCTGTTGACAGAAAGGGATGAATTCATAAAACGTACACTCACACTGGTAGAGCAGTAGATATAAGTACAGAGGGTTGCATGCTCTGTTTCCAAAGCTGTGTGGAAAGCAGTCCACCACCTTGCCATGCAAGTTAGCATGGCATTGACAGATATACGTTTCCGGTCAGCAATCTGTTGGTTAATGGAAACATCCACAAGAAGAAACAAAGGAATTATCTGGCATTACTGAAAATATCTACATGGAACTGGGGCCAGGGGTTGCAGAATGGAAATTTTATGAAGAGACAGTAAATAACTCATGACAAAGTAGAAATGGGTAAGAATGTAGAGCTGCAACTAGTCTGTAACAGTGCAGAATTTTAAAAGGAGTCACAGTAGACTGACCAGAATAAAATCTGCTTGTGACTGCATTTGACACGTGAAAAAATGAGTTAAGAAAGAGAAGTGGGAGTAAATCTGAGCTAATGGACTAGACCCACTTACCAAGTTCTTTGGAAGGGATTCAAAGAATGATGTAGCACAAAAAGAAGCATCAATGAGCATAGTGATAGAAAGGCAATGCAACACCATTCTGAGGTCTGCTACAATGAGCAGCACATCTTCAGTCATGAAGGGCAATTGGATTCTTGCTTGGCACAGGGTTTGCACAGGGTAACTTTCATTCCAGCTTCTTAGTAGAATGTCAGGCATCTTCAGACATACCATTACCTTTACGGCTTTTATTATTTTTAATTTATTTTAAACCTTTATAAACATAATAAATAAGCCTCTCCTCAGGCACTTTAAAGTCACAGGAATTAGAACTCTTACAAGCCTTAGCCTTTTGGGTAAGACATGTTACATTTACATATTTTAAAACAAATAGAAAATTCAGCAACATCTGATTTCAATAAAATCATTGAGAACAGCAGAGTATTTCATAAAAATATAAGGGGATGAACTATGCCTTCCTAATATGCCTTCAAAACTTTTGAAGATTTAGTCCACCACTCTTATCTCATTGGATTAAGGCAGAAAATAATAATTTCTACAGTTCACAATTTTTCATATTCATTCCACAGAATAGTGCTTCTAGGATATAGAGTCTAATTGTTTTGTTTCCCAATGATTTTATATTATTACCATAAGACTTCTTTTCCAAAATGCCAGCATATGTTTTTGTTGTAAATGTGGTTCTAAATGTCATACAAATATTAGGGTTTGAAGACTATGAAATCTACCCACTTTTTCCTGATAGAGTATGAAGGCCACAGTAGATTAATCTTTTTTTTTCTTGCCAAGAGAAGCGGTGCATACAATATAAAGAGGCTACTTCTGCATATTATTCAAATAAGCATGCAGTTCCAAATTTTAAATATATACCTTATACATAAACTACAGCATCATTAATTTAATTGATTGCTGTGGAAATTAACTGTGTGAGAAAAATCATTATTATTATTTCAAAATTGTGACAGAAGTAATTCTCTTGTTGCATGCCAGGATTAGAATTTTAGACCCATTATGTGACTATAGAGCTAAGGAAGTTATGGTTTTTTTTTCCCCTCCTTTTTTCCCCAGATTCACAGCCAGATTCTCGGTCTGTGTGTGCTGGTGCCACTGTCATGGATGTAGTGCAACACTATGCATTTTAACATTAAAACTCAGTATAGCTGGACACCCCACTTGCTTAAATGCTTGTAAAGAAGGGAGACTTGTGCATACACCAAAAGCTTGAAAAACAAGGAATTTTCAGCTTTTTACAAACAAAAGAAATCCTTAAAAAAATAGGGATGACATCTGTTTAGCTAAGAGTTTTTTTTTAAACTACCATGAATGTTAAATAGATACCATCAGGAAATTTTATGTAATAAGGAAACAAATCATGTACAAATTTTCAAAATGTGGGTGTCTAGTCACTATCTAGGTGTTCCATTCTCATTCAAATCAGTGAGAGTCATGTACTGAAATTTCTGAGAACGTCAATTTTAGTAGCTGAATATGAATTCCTACCTGAATGAGGGGATGTTGGCTGCATGAACAGAGACTTCTGTGTTTCACAGGTCATTCATCTCAAAGGTGGAAGGGTGGTGTTTACATCTCGTTCTCTGATATTCTTCTGGAAGCTACTGGCCTTGATTTGCAGCCAGGAATCCCTAGAAGCCCTTTTGTCAGAAACTGCAATGAAACAGCAGATTCCTGAAAAAGGTTGATTTGATATTGAAATTAAAAAAAAAATAAGATTTTTTCAACTGGCTGTAAACTAGCAGATGGAGTAACCTGTTAAATCAGGAACTGAATTATCTGCAGACTCAAAACACTTCTGTGGGAGTGGGCTTGTGAGCGTAGAAAGTACCACATTCCTTCTGGAAAGCACAGGAGCTTTGAAGAATGATCGGGATGCCTCTAGCAAGGTGTGTACATACTCTGGACATCACCATACTTGGAATTTGAGTTCTAATAAATGTCCTATTTTGAAAGCTAAGAACCTAGAATAGCCAAGCCCTAAATCTCCCTTTCAATTGCAGAATGTCTGTTGGTTAGTCCTGGATGCTGCCAACTCTCTGCTTGTATAAGACTGCAGGTTAAACTAGAAATGACTATTTAAGAATTCAGCTAACTGTTGGTGATGTTTTAATTGAAGTAGTAGGTTCTGTACAACATTGGTTCCTCCAAATCAAAAACAATTTTTTGTTTATCTACTGAGTTTATCTACTTTTTGTCCGGAAAAGCATTAAAGGGAATTGAAAAGGCCTGACAGAAACATTCTAAGAGTAAAGGCTCCCTGGGAAAAACAGGGACATGAAAACCTGTTGGAGGTGGTTCTGAAAGATATATTAAAAAAAAAAAAGGCCTTCAGTGCAATATTGTCATCCTCAAAATTCTCTCTCAGATGCAACCTAACTTTGGAAGCTCCCAAAATTCCTGAAAGAGCCACAGTTTCCTAGGCAGCTGAATTTCCACTGCTGATACATGCAGGTTAAATACCTGAAGATATTCAGGTGTAAGAAACAGAAGCAGAGTTATCCAAAATTTATATCTACTTATCGAAATACAAACCCCCAAATCACATGAAGACTCTTTGCCTGACAATAGGAAAATGTGCAATCATTTCAGTTCAACTTCTGATGCAGACATGTCAGTCAAAATGACTTCACATTTGACATCATCTGACAGTTTTTATTGGCAATTTGACACCCTTAAAAGTGATCATTCCAGCTCATGGTTCAGGCTTATCAGAAGGGAGATCTCTTCATAGCTCTGACTGAGCTCGTCTGAGCTCTGACTGTTCCAGGGACAGGAATTACAGTTCAAGGTTATAAATATAGACACATATATTCAAAGATCTATAAAGAGAATTAGAGTACATATAAGATATCAATTCAAGTGTGATTACATCAAATAATATAAACAGTATACACCTTGAAATTATCTTAGTTGTATTTTGCTGGTTAATAAAATTGTTCATACACCACTATTTTGATTTGCCTCTACTTTGTGATGTTAGATAAATTGACTTCTTTATTCAGGTGCACAGTACCATGACATATTAAACCTGGTTTTGACATTTCTGGAAAGAATAATGAAAATTCATGGATGGGAAATATTGTATCTTTCATGCTTATTTAGAATGATGCAGCATGTGCGAATTGTTGTTCTACTACATTCACCTTTCACTTCATGTGTTACAATTATTACAGGACAAATATTAGAGACAGATATTTTCACACATTAATTAGCAATTAAAAACCTTATAAATAAAGTAAATTCATAAAGACATGTCTTATTAAAATGCAAACTATTATTCCAGTTGACTTTTAAATAAGAAATGAACAGAAATGCTGAAGACTGACTACTAACCATGCAAGAACATCTTCAAAAACAATTTGTTGAATATTAATGAACTGAAAATGTCATTTCTGGTGCAATTACTACAAGTAATTAGTTTTTTTTTTAATTATGGAGGAAGTGGAATTTTAATAAGGTCAATTTTACAATTACAGTTTTGAAAAAAATTCTAATTGTATTGTCATCATCTTATATAAAAAATGGAATCAACTTAATAACATCTGTTGAATTTAATGTAAATAAAGAAAAAAAGTACTGTGTTAATTCAGTAGGAATTGACATTTTAATGAGATAAGGTTTGTTTTTAAAGACGGAAAATAAAAAAAAATAGTTATGTAAGTATTAGTGATAGTAACAAAAAACCTGATGCCAATACATTCAAAAAATGTTTTTATATGAATGATTAAAAGCACTAACACTAAACTTTTTCTTTTGAAATATTTACTATGTAACTGTTAAGTTTACTGAAATCAAAATAATTACCTCTTAACTTGAAGAGATATACTGCTTTTTACTAATATGTGTTCTAACTGCAGTTTTTATAGAAAAGGTCAGTCCTTTGCTATAAAAACATAATTCAGTCAATATTGTATTATATCTGGAGATTTTAAAACTCAAGGGCCAACACCTTTGTGCACCTTGTTACTTAGTGTTTATATGTGAGAAAACATCTCTTTACTGAGTTCTTTGACGTAACTTTAAAAGTTGATTGGAATTCAAGTAATTTTCACCTTTAACACAGAGTGTGAATTTCATTGAACAGATTTAAACTTTAATTGTGCATTAAGCTAGCCCAGATGCAGATAGCATTGCCATTACAAGCTATTTTTTTCTAACTGTGTACAATGTCTGCTTTCATAAGCTAGAAAATGCAGACCAACTATTATACATACAAATAGAAATGTAGGTCCAAATTTTTTTTTGTTGTAAGCAATTGATCATTCTGTGAAAGGAATGAATACACAGTCAATATATCAGTAAAGACATACCCTGGGATTTGCAAATTTTACTTGAAAATATTTATTGTTATAGGAAATCATCAGGTGATGAAATCTATGTAATTTAGGCTGTAGTGTTATTAAAAAAAAAATCCATAATGTATAACATTTGATTGAAAAGAATCTCTGGATGTCTCTATTTTTAAAGGCAGAAAAGAAAAATCCTGTAATCAACACCTAGAAATCTTTAAAATCTGTATTTCTTTTTTTTGTGTGGAATACAGTTGCAGCTTGTTAGGAGGTAATAAAGCTGGAAGATGTCCAAAAATATGTTCTAGCTATGGAAAATGAAATTCTAATATATTGGTCAAACAAATCTTTCTGATAAAAAGTAGTAGAATAAGAAAATGTTTCCAGCTATTACATTTATAAATAACATTTCTTCAAATCATTAAACCTTCATCATAAAAATTTAAACAAAAATAAAATAAAATGCTAGTTTCATAGAACCATTTTACTGGACAAAAGCACATTTTTTTTTAATTTTTTCCCCAGTAGATCTAGCAAACTCTTTTATTTGGTTTTTTTTTCCTCCTTTTTGCATACACAAAGACTTCTGTCACATATTTCTGGTCAAGAACAATGGCCCAGCTGGGACCTTTATGATGATAAATAAGATTTTTTTTTTTTTTTAACCTAGATTCTTGTCCTCTGGATATTTTGCAGTAACAATTATTAATTTGCATCCTATTTATTTCAGACATTTCTTCAAATTTCAGTATGATGATAATCTCCAGTCATATCTTCTGAAGTTCTTATAACCTTTCCATGTTTAGTATTATCCTTTCTTTCACATTACTAATTTAAATACTGAGTTTACCTGGCCCAAAACTGATCCCTGCAGAAATCCATCTGACATATCCTGTAACTGCTGCTTACATTTTGAATAGAGGTTTCTCAGTTAATTGCAAATCTCTTATTGTATCATCTAGACTGTATTTTAGTTATTTGCTTATGGAAATGTAAAATAAGAAAGTTTCATAAGGCTTATTATCTGGCAAAATATATCACATCCACCCCTTATCCTTCTTCCAGACAAAAAAAGATTTTTTTTTTTTATTTTTTATGATTTTAGAGAAGCAAAAACATCTTCCTGAAATAAATGATTACTAGGTCACAAAGTAATAAATCAGCATTTCTCTTTAATAAATAAAGGAAATGGATTAAGAAACAAGTCTAAAAATCAGTAGCACATAATCCCAGGATTATGTTCAACATTTGTCTTGCAAAGATAGCATTTTAATTAAAGATATGTAAACAGTAAATTAACCAAAATAATTTTCTAGTCTCTGTGTGTGTGCATGCATCTGATATCCACACTCAGTTTATCCAATCTGATGACTTCCTCATTAAAATAAGGACGAGGTGTTTTCTCAATTACAGCTTTGATGTCCTCTAACCATAAAAGTGAACAAAGTAGTAGCAGCAGCATGCTACCACAGCTTGAAACTTGTGCTTTAGTAGTTCATCTGAGTCTAAGAGACATTTCAGTAGCATAAATTTATAGCTTTGCAACTGAAGTCTATCTAGATTTGTAAGTTTTAAAACTTTATATCACATTTTTCATTTATCAGACATTATGGGAAACTCTGCAGATAAACTGTCCAACAGAGCTGATAGTGCTTACCTGTTGAAGTTCAGCTTTCTAAACAAACTTCTATATGCCTCTATGGTGTATGGTCAGTTATACCTGACAATAAGACAGCAAAAAGCAGATTTTGGGAAAAAAAAATGTAGATGACTTTTTTTTCCTTTAGAAGAAAAGGGAATCGGAAGCCCAGCCAGATTTCCCCCCAGTGACTCTCCTCACATGTCACAGAAACAACAGCCTACCAAAGACATGGCCTAACTGCCTTTGATTATGAATCTGGGCATGTTCCAACCAGGGTACTTGATACCATATTAAATTAAGAGAAGATAATAATTTTTAGGTGTTCAGAAATTGCAAAAAAATCAATTTTTTCTTTATGAAAAAGGTAGAGATTACAGATCGGATTTTGTGCCCTTGTAGCCCCAGGAAATAAGATGTTGCCATTGCCTGTAGCAAGCCCCAGGACCCCAGGTTTACTCTGGATTTGTGCTGCTTGGAGATTTTTGTAGCTTGTAATAGCAATCACTGAATGACCAAGTGACTATTGCTTACTTTAATTTTTGCTTGGCTTGTTATAACTGATATAATATTGGGATAGGCATGCATACACATATATGTATATATGTGTATTTATTTATCTAATAAATTCCAGGGTCACAGACAGTTCATTCTACACCAAAGAACTACTTGTTATTGCTATTTTTATTCAGGTATGCATATACATGTATATACATTGTCCTGGTTTCGGCAGGGATAGAGTTAATTTCCTTCCTAGTAGCTGGTACAGTGCTGTGCTTTGGATTTAGGATGAGAACAAAGTTGATAACGCACCCATGTTTTAGTTGTTGCTAGGTAATGCTTACACTAGCCAAGGACTTTTTAGTTTCCCATGCTCTACCGACTGAGAAGGCTGGAGGTGCACAAGAAGCTGGGAGGGGGCACAGCCAAACTGGCCAAAGGGACATTCTGGGGAAAGCCCGGGGGGGCCGCTGCTCGGGGACTGTCTGGGCATCGGTCGGCGGGTGGTGAGCAATTGTTGTA
>NW_008794490.1:715826-720025 GCF_000699145.1 Aptenodytes forsteri
ACAATACATAGGTATGTATATGTACATATATATACATATATGTATATGTACATATACATGTATGTATATGTATCTATATACCCTGGAATAAAATGTAGCATAGAATCATAGAATCATAGAATCATTGAGGTTGGAAAAGACCTCTAAGATCATCGAGTCCAACCGTCAACCCAACACCACCATGCCCACTAAACCAGGTCCCTAAGTGCCTCATCTATGCGTCTTTTAAATACCTCCAGGGATGGGGACTCCACCACTTCCCTGGGAAGCCTGTGCCAATGTTTCACCACTCTTTCAGTACAGAAATTTTTCCTCATGTCCAATCTCAACCTCCCCTGGTGTAACTTGAGGCCATTTCCTCTCGTCCTATCGCTAGTTACTTGGGAGAAGAGACCGACACCCACCTCGCTACAACCTCCTTTCAGGTAGTTGTAGAGAGCGATGATAGAGGTTTAAAGGTGTAGAATGATCTCAAAGGCCTTGAAAACACTGGCACTGGTTAATATAGAGGACTCCTGTACACAACGAATCATTTACTGGTCAGTTATTTGCCATCAAAGGAGTAAAGTCTTCGGAGCTGGGTAAAACCAATTTGGAGAGGGGAACACAGAGAATGAAAGACCAGTATCCAACATATGTGAAAAACACCATAGTAAATTTAGATGCAGAGCAATGAAGAACAAGGCGTTAAGCATGTCAATAAACACAGAAAAGTAAATCCAAAGGGAAGAGAATGAAACCATCAGCATCATACCTCCAGCACATGACTTGCGATTCTGATGACTCCCCTGAATACCTCCCCATGCCCACAGACTGAAGGCACCACCTCCATGTCCTGCCTTTAGGTGTCAGAAGGGCAGTGGAAGGATGAGCACAACATCAGAGAAAGGGGTAGATAGTAGACAGTTTGTTCATTTATCATTTTATCTGTTTATTATTTGAATTGTTAATGCCATTGTAACTGTACTAATAATAATCCTTTGATGTTAGGACTTTACTTATAATATTAACAATAAATTCTTGCCTTTGCATATACGAACTGTTCATTTTTGCACTTAGTGAGAGGGCTCTGAGAGTTCTGGTGGGCAACAAGCTGAAGCAGATTCAGGAGGGCAATGAAGGCTAATCTCACACTAGGCTGCATTCACAAGAGGGTAGACTGCAGGCTGAGAAAGTGGTCCAGCGGTCTGGGATCCTCTGTCCAGCTTGGGGTGGTTTCTGTCCAGTAGAAGAGAGATGTTGAAAAAACTGAGGGACCATCTGGGATGTATGATGTATGAGGTGATGCTGAGGGAACTGAGTTTGTTTAGCCTGGAGAAAAGGCTGCTAACAGGGGACCTAACTCCATCTTCTGCTACCTGAATGGGGCTGTAGAGAAGGTGGAGCCAGACTCTCTACAAAGACAGACAGACCAGATCTAAATGTGAAGCTAACGCTGCTTCAAGCATGGGTTTGGACTAGACAACCTTCAGATGTACCTTCCAACCTACATCTTTCTGTGATTCTGTGACAAACTTCATTGCAGTCAAGTTTGCTATTCAAAACCAGCACAACCTTTTTTAGAAAGTTTCATAAAAAATAAAATCCAGACAAACAGATAATGTTGGGGCTGGGAATCAGCATGAGTCATTTCAGTCCAGTGAGATGAAATGAAGAGAAAAAATAACTGAGATGAAGGGATTATAAAGACAGGTTAACACAGACTTAATTGCAGCTTTGCTAATGGTAACCCTATCATATCTCTGCACCCTGTGCAGTAATTATCTTGTTAAAAAATGCCATAGGAGTTGAGAAAAGGAGGACAGCAGTGCAACTTTCTGGTAATAGGGAGTTAAAACATTCCTAAATCATGAGGGATTTTGTTTTTGAAACCCAGTGTCTCTCCTCAGTGTTTTTCCAGTCTATTGCATTTTCATCTGTACATATGTTTTGAACAAACACATTAATAAATATGCCATGTATACACATTTATGTCTCTCTATATGCAAATATTCACATATATTAGAAATAACATTTACACTCTTCAGGAAAATGACCTTTTTGAAAATAATAAAAAGAATATATTATACTTGTTTATGCTGATATGGTTGTCTATGACTGATACTAGATTTTATAGTTGTTATATAAAATAAAAATATTAATAGATAGTCATAGGCTATTTGGAGACTGGATTACTCTTCTCATGGAGATACAAATTACAGCTTTTGGCAGTATTGAATTAAAATTGAGGAAAAAGCAGATTTTTTTCTCTTTCAAAAGTACAGGCCCTTATTTAAACTCAAAGAGAAAGATACAAGTTCAACTAAAAAGTATCTATCAAAATAGTCAGTTATAGCCTTATTTTGGATAATACAAACCCATAACCAAAGTAGTAGAATCCAATTCTTTCTCTAAATTAACTTATCCCAGATTTATGCATTGTAAATCAAGAAAACAGCATTAAATATTTTAATTTGCCAATAGGACATGGAGATATGCTGGGTCCTACTCAGACTGGTCTTTATTGTTCCTATCTCATGGTTAAATTGCACAGAACAGTGATTAATTTCCTCTATCCAAAGCTTCCAGACACTTAGAATTATTTTCCATAATAAGAAATCCCACTGTACACAACTAACTTGAGCTTGTCCAGTCTAGCTGATTTTCTAAAGATCTTATGAGATATTCCTCTCTTGTAAAATAATACACAAGTTGCAGAAGACCACATGGTCTTACATAATAATGATGGAAAAATTTTGTGCAACCAGTGTTTAAACTGCAACACTCTAAAAATGTTTGTGATGTTTTTTAATTTAGTATAAAAAATGACATTACTTTAATACAGAGATGTTGATTTGGCCGTGAAAGCCTGTCCAGGTCTGCAAAATACTACATTGTGATCTGTCAAGTTACATTAAGCATCATGTTATCATGAAAAATGCACACAAAGAAATAAAGAAAACCAAAACCAACAATCAAGTGAGCAAGCAAACAGAAAAAAACCCCAACCATAAAAAAAAACCAACAACAACAACAAAAAACAAACCCAAGAAAACCCCAGCATAACCCCAACTCTAAGAAAACCTGTTTGTTTTTAATTTAAGTGTCTCTATAACAAAAAAAAAAAAAAGCTTGACTGTTTAGTCCTCTGGACACACTAATTAAATACAGAGACACTTGCTCCCTTAAAATGTGCTGCATATTTAGAAAAATAAAGCAAGTTATGTGAGTACTCCAACACTTTTTAAAGTAACTATTACTAATAGTCATTGGCACAATAATAATTACAGCTTTGTGATCCATGGCAATTTCCCATGTTACCAAGCAATGGCATTGATTAACTACTATGAGAATATGTGTTATTGTCCAACTGTTCTGTTTTCAAAGTATTATAATGTACAACAGATGATTGCCACAACTAGTGGTTGCATTCCTGTTGGTTTGACCTCTTGCATGAACATGTATATGATTCTAAGCTTGCAACCAATTTATTACTTAGAACATCAGCTGAAGGTAATAACCAGGGAAAAAAAAATTGTTCATCCTCTGGAGAGGATGGAAAAGGTTAAAAGAACACCAGTCTGAAAGAAAAAAAAACAACAAAACAAAACAAAACTTGTAGATAAAAAGTGTAAGTTATCAGATTTGTTTTTCTAACTGAATTTTAGAAAATCTTTTCAGTATTAGTATTATCATTCTAGGAAGTTTTTTCTGAATGTCCCCCTGTTTTCAGATTGCTTTTTTTGTTTTTATTTTTCCTATGCTGCTAGTAATTTTTGGCAGTCTTTGATATGGATTTTAGCAATGGTAAGTTGTTTTACAATGTTTTATAAAATGGTTGGGTTTTTTTAAGATTTACTTAAGCATAGATGAGAGAGAATATTTAGGGGTAAAAACTACATGTCATAGAGACAGGTAGTATTTAACAGTAACAATGTCCTTAGTAACTTTCATATACTATAATGCATTTCAAAGTTTGATGAAAGTTTTTCATCTGCTTGAGGATTACAATAAATAAAATAAAATAAAAACATTTCATAATGTAGTTTTATGGAAATATTAAAAGTATATAACTTTCAGCAATATATTATTCATAGTTCACTAAAGATATTAAATATATGATTTGTAATGTTATAGCAGTGGGGTTAGGGGGACAGATAGCAAAAAAGTTATTGTTTTGCCACATCCAGAAAAGAGCAACGAAGCTGGTGAAGGGTCTG
>NW_008794490.1:720094-722459 GCF_000699145.1 Aptenodytes forsteri
AAAGAGCAACAGCTGGTGAAGGGTCTGGAGAACAAGTCTTATGAGGAGCAGCTGAGGGAACTGGGACTGTTTAGCCTGGAGAAAGGAGGCTGAGGGGAGACCTCATCGCTCTCTACAACTACCGGAAAGGAGGGTGTAGCGAGGTGGGTGGCGGGCTCTTATACCAGGTAGCTAGTGATAGGTGGCATTTAGGGACATGGTTTACTGATGGACTTGGCAGTGTTTAGGTTAATAGTTGAAAATTATCTTAAAGGTCTTTTCCAACCTAAATGATTCTATGATTCTATGACACTACAATTCTATAAGAAGAAACACATGCCTTTTCCAAATAGTAAAAAAACAGAATTCACGTTGCCATGCAATAACACATATAGTATTGTCAAATAATTGGCATAATCAACCAACATACCCCAAATGTAGTAATGGTGTAGTAATCATGATCTTTAAAAAAACCTGACCATGCATACATGCTAGTTCAAGCAGTCACATGCAAGGCAAAGTGGCTAGTGTTACTTTAGCATGTCATGATGTCAGTGTGGCTGACATAAGACTAGCACTGTGATGCTTTGATGAAAAAAAGAAAATGTATCTATACTCTGTGTTAGACCAGGGTGCTAGACATGAAAAATTAAAAGATTGTTCTGGAAAGAACATATAAACCCTGGCAACCTTATGTACTTGGTCCAACCAGACATGGGAATTTTGTACTGTTTGCAAATGTCAAACTGTCTTTGTCATAATGAACCAAATAACTTATAAATGCCAAAAGCACTAAAGTTTATGGCTGAACCTTCCTAGGGGACTTTTGTGATGTGGGATTACTTTATCTTAGGGGATTTGTTGTTTTTCCTTAAGCTATGCAGTATAAACTAATTAATAGTAATTAATACTGTTAAATTCTGGTGATAAATCTCCATTATTTCTTAGGGTCAACATACGTAAAGCACAGATAGTAATTGTTTCAGGCTGCGCTTGTAATTAAACTTAAAACAGTGTCTGAAAAATATTTAAAATGATTAAAATAATATTTGACCTAGAGTTTCAGTTTATGAAGATTTTCAAATGAAGGCTTATTTCCTTGAGATTTAATTATAATGTGTATGCATATTAATATCATATTCATACAAAAAAATCCACTGAGATATACAGTATTATCTTCTTTATCTGGGCACCTTTTTACAGCATAAGCAGCAGCTGCTAGTAGTACAAATGCAAAATAGAAATCATATTGCACGGTTATAAGCTTATCTCTCTCCCTCACACATAAAAACAATGTATACAGTAAGAGCAAACATCATACTAGAATTCATTTTAAATTTTTACATTTAGATTTGTATTTTTAAGTATGACACTGGAGGAAAAGAGGGAAGTAAGAGCTAATATATGACCTTGAGAAGGATTTCTGACTCACTGAACTAATACCATGTCCCTTGATAAAATCTTTAACGTGTTAAATTAATGGATACATTCTCATGTCTTATGTCCCAGAAGGGATACAAGTTCCTGGGGCACAAGATGTCCTTACAGTGACTGGGATTGGGTAACTACCCAGGAAGGACAAACAAAGCCTGTATTGTGAGTGGGGAAAAAAAAATTGTATTAGCTTTCAAAATATCTAAAATCCTGTTCACCTCTGAATTTAGATACCTGAGTAAAGGATATAGGTTACAACCTTTGCTAATTCAGGATCTGTCACTCAGAATTCCCATCTAAGGTTAAGATATTGTAGTGAGTTGACCATGGCTAGATGCCAGGTGCCCACCAAAGCCGTTCTATCACTCCCCCTCCTCAGCTGGACAGGGGAGAGAAAATCTCGTGGGTCGAGATAAGGACAGGGAGAGATCACTCACCAATTACTGTCACAGGCAAAACAGACTCAAATTGGGGAAAATTAATTTCATTTATTACCAATCAAATCAGAGTAGGATAATGAGAAAAATAAAAACTAAATCTTAAAACACCTTCTCCCCACCCCTCCCTTCTTCCCGAGCTGAACTTCACTCCCAAATTCTCTACCTCCTCCCCGCCCAGCGGTGAGAGGAGGATGGGGAATGGGGGTTGCAGTCAGTTCATCACATGTTGCCTCTGCCGCTCCTTCCTCCTCAGGGGGAGGACTCCTCACTCTCTTCCCCTGCTCCAGCCTGGGGTCCCTACCACAGGAGACAGTCCTCCACAAACTTCTTCAACATGAATCCTTCCCATGGGTTGCAGTTCTTCACAAACTGTTCCAGTCTGGTGCAGTGGTGCAACTGTTCCTTCCACAGGGTGCAGTCCTTCAGGAACAGACTGCTCCAGCGTGGGTCCCCCACGGGGCCACAGGGCCTGCCAGAAGCCTGCTCCAGCGTGGGCTTCCCATGGGGTCACA
>NW_008794490.1:722697-749770 GCF_000699145.1 Aptenodytes forsteri
GGCCTCGCCCTTGCCCCCCAGCGGGTCCATCTTGGAGCCAGCTGGCATTGCCTCTATCGGACATAGGGGAAGCTTCTAGCAGCTTCTGACAGAAGCCACCCCTGTATCTCCCCTGCTACCAAAACCTTGCCATGCAAACCCAATACAGATCTTCAGCTCCTTATTAGAAGGGATGATCAGGGTTCACATTCACTTTTTTTTGGTTTTTTTTTTTTAAATCTAGATAAAGACAGACAACTCCTTTTCTGTCTAACTTTCTTGTGTCTTGGACTGTGACTAAGGATAACAGCTAATTCAAACACATTTCTTTCAGGAGAAGATGGTAGAGAGTCCCCAGAAATTTTTCTTGTGAAATTAGCAAGATGTTCAATACACTAAGGACAGAGGGGAAAGTAGAGGCTAGTTTAGGCACCCACCACATTCCCAAGTCCACCTCCTCTGACATCGTTTTTAATATTTATGTAACACATATAGTAAGTAGTATTTTATGAATCTGGTACGGAAAGTTCACAAATAAGAGGCTGTAACAAAAAAACCTAGCCAACCAACCAAGCAAACAAAAAAGAGCATAGTTTCCTTGCTTCCTTCCTTCTTTTCTTCTTTTCATAGAAGAAGATGACAGCAATATTAAACAAGTAACAGTAGGAATTAGAAATGCTTTCTTTGGCATCCATCTTGTAAGATGGAAATTTTCTTTAGCCTAGAAGAATAAAAATAAATGTTCGTTCAGGTACAACAGCAGTCAATATTTTTAGAGTTAAGTATAACCTTAGTAATGAATTTTGCTATTTTATATTGTCTCATTACTGCAAATTTATGCTTTTAAATAAACACATTTTTCCCAGAGCCTCATATAGTGGGGAAGCTGAATCTAAGTAACACAAAGAGGCATTCATTCCATCTCTTACATAGTAAAAATCATTAAAAGAATATTAGGACACCATTAACTGTTGAAGGAGCCTAGTTTATGCAAGGCTTTTTATTTAGATCACAAAATTAAGCAAGATGAATCCTCCAAAGTACTATCTAAATAATCTTTCACAAAGTGTTAAACATTTTCTTCTCCCTTAAAAGGATTTCTTTTTTTTTTCTTATTTGTCTGTAAGAAGATACCTCAAAGGCAAATACTTCACTTTTAAATTGCTTAATTGCTCTACTAATAAAGAAGATGTAAATCTGAAACAAAAGAAAACTGAAAAACTAAAAGGCTGAAAACTTCTCCACTGAAAAGCAAAGGAAGACTGACCATTGTGCACCAATAAAAAGCTAGAAAAATATAGAAAATTAAGGGAGAACAGTTAAGCAGTGCAAATGTAAATTTGAGAATATTGTTTTTATACCTCTATTGCTTTTTCTGTCCCTGTGGTTTTGATCTCTTTTCATTAACCATCACTTTTGGACCTCAGAAAATGAAACTTTTAATTTTTACGTTTCACTATTTTGTCTATTCTCTTTACATAAGATGGATGTATAACCCAAATTTTCTAAAAGTAGCTGCTTTTGAAGCAGAGTTGCCATAAGTATGCTAATAAATAATAAGTTTTAAGTACCAAATAAATCTTACAGACAGAGCATGCGTTAGCATCTACTCCACTTCCTCTCCAGTACATTAATAGCCTAACTAGCATGACTAGTGTTTTCAGTTGACATCTAAAAATCATCTTACAGAGTCAGGTAAACTCTGATCCACTATTAAAAGAAAGTTTAAAAACCTGTGCAATTTTTTTGGTAAAGACAGTTATTTTGAAAATAATGTTGGAGGTTTTTTTCAGTAAATGTGTATAGTATGTTATATTGTTATAATTATTGCTCATCATTTGATGATGAGCTGACACCTAAAATCCATCTTCATGGAGCTGGATCCTGTTACAATGCATAAAAATAGAATAAAAAGACCATGCCTGGTCCTGGCCTATGCCATAAATAACTCAATATGCACTTCTTCCTGAGGATTCATTATCCTTAAAGTATAACTGATAAGAAGTTCTTTGATTAGAAATTTTACAAAACAGAAAATATCATTCTTCTTTTTCCACATTGAACTACGTCATTAAAAACAATGTTGAAATGATGAGAATCAAAGGAATAATTCATCATAACAGTCACTACACTATTACTGATAAAATTCCACTTTGCCTAACAATATTTGTTGTTTGATAAATCTTATTGGGGCAAGCTGGTCAAAATACCAACCAATTACAATTGCTAACTTATCTTCAGTACAGAACAAAAAGGTAATTGTTTTGAATGCTGACAGTTTCACAGATACAGTTAAGGTTAATGTAAAATCATAGACAGAAAATGAATTTCATAATGAAGCATGCCATAAAAGAGAAACCAGTATAGAATGTAGTGTATAATAGATGGCAACATTAACCTAGTGAAGGGACATCCAAAGTCTTGCTGAGTGCCTAGGAGTAGCACCCTAGTTGTTCATTTTAACTAACTCATTCAATGCATGACCTTGTGTTACTTCAGTGATTAATTCTGAATTAACATTAACCTGTAAGTAAGTATCATTGAATTGGACTCCAGTCAGAATGATCTCAGTAATAGATGTCTAAGCCGCACTAACTTCATATTAAGGTTTTACCATCTGAGCACAGTCAGTGATAAGCTGATTTTAAAAACATTTAATCTAAAACCAATTTACTTATTAAGTGAATTACCCACAAATTTGAATAAGAGAATGACTTTGTTTAAACAGCAGGTCAATGTAAAAAGATTGCCAGACATATGACCATTTTTCTCCTGGTAAATTTTAAGCTGTCAAAGCCCTCCAAAATGCAAGCACCATAATGACTCCAGTGATCTCAATAATAAAATTCTCAGCAGGTTTGTTGATGTGAGTTTCCATGAAGGTTAGACAAACCCTTATGACTAATCATTTAGGTGGGAAAAAGGTTTTAAATCTTCAGTTCACTCACACCGGAGAGGGGACTGGAAATTACTTTTTTGGTCAACAACTTGCAATATCCAGACATACTTTCATATGTAACCAAACTCAATTTAAAATTATGTCAGTTGCCTATTCACAGTACTCCAACATGTCATCATTGCAAACTTTCCTTTGATAGGAAATGCACATTTTTTTCATGACCAAAATATACCCCTTTGTTCTTCTGCCAGTGCTGTTCTTCATCCTAAATAATAAATTTCCCTCTTTTCATATACCATCTGAAAATCATAGCAGTGTCTTTCCAAAACTGGTTTGGGTTTTTTTTTCAATTTTTCTTATATGAAAGAAGCTCTTCATTCTCTTGCTCATTCTTATGATGACCTTCTCTGTGGATGTTGTGGAGTGAATTAGTTTTTATCACGGTCACCAAAAGTAGACAGTGTGTGGTAATCAGCTTCAGAGTAAGACATATAAATATGTGTGTCTATATGAAGGTGACCTAGCTACCTAGCCCCCATTATAGTCAATGAAGATATAGTTAATGCAATCACTGGATCCTAACAATCAACTCAACCTAAAGTAAACTATTAAAGCACAAATCATTCACCTAAACATTAACAACTAGTGTCATTTGCGATGTGCTAGAGCATGAGGCATTGCTTTCAGCTGCTTTGGAAAGAACTAGGTCTTTCAGGAGCCCTTATTCATGTTTGCCAGTCTTCAGTGGAAGTCTCAAATCCTCTAGAGCATCTCAAGTATCAGTAGATACAACTGAATCTTTCCCATTTTGAGCTGAATTGCTTTAGACTCTACTATATCTATTAGCTAGATGCTCGTTGTCTACAACATGAGCTTAAACATTTAACTGTGGGGGAAGCTTCTATGTGTTAGCAGCCAAAGGTAGACCCCTTAGTCTGTGAACTGAACCTTTCTAGCATTTTGGACAGCATTTTGGAAATACCTTGCCTAACATATATTGAGCTTGAGCTTTTATTTGACTCTTTCATGGCTTTATCATGTTGGTGATTCGCAAACATATGACAAATGAAAACATCTGTTTTTCTCATTTTTGTTTGACCTTAATAAGAAAACAAGTTTCTTACTAATGTATTTAGTCTGTCCTTACTAAATAGGTGATCTTATATTTTATATCGTAGCATTTTATTTGTCTGCTATGTACATATACAAGGCCACTCAGTTCTTCTTGCATAATATTCCAGTTCTTCTCTGTGATGAAAATTCAAATTTCCCATCATTAGCTCACTTTTTTCCTTTTTCTTTTTTTTTCTTTTTTCTTCTTTTTTCTTTTTCCTTTTTTCTTTTTTTTTCTTGTTTTCTTTTTATCTTTTTTTTTTTTTTAATTGCCAATTAAAAGCATGAATGAGTTCAGTCCCAAGGATGAATTCTGATAAATACATCATTACCTACTTTCTCCCACTGAATGCATCTTGTTACAGCAACTGCAAAAGCTGTTGTCATGATTTTTAGCTAGAGTGTACATTACTCATCCATCTTAGTTTCCTCTCTAGTACCATAACATTTACCCCACTAAAGACCAGATGGATTTGCTTAGTGATGTTCCTGTACCTAAAATTCTTTTATTCTGCCCTGTACTGTTACTTTGAAATTAATTAATTATGAAAGTCAGTTGCAGATTTTTTTTTTTTTTTCCTTATAACCATCAGTAACCTATAGAAGAAGAGATATATCTTGACAACGAAGAGGAGAGTTGTTTCAAAGTGATTTTGATAGCATGCTATTGATATTGTCATAATTTGTAGATTTTGTTAACAGATGGTCACAAGAGCATTGTTTCCATGTGTCTGTGTATTTATATGCATGTGTGTGTTCCAGTACACAAGTGAACAGTTAAAGACCTTCCTAAACTCTGGTAACAAAACCTTAGTTTATCAGTAATGCACAAAACAAGCAACCCTGGATGCTGGCTGTAGGATGCTTTAGAGAGAACAAAGGGAAGAAAAGATCTTCAACATATGTAATATATAACATATATAGGACATTCCAATATACTTCAAAATTGAGGACAAACAAAAAATTAAGATGTTGTGAACAGTAGAAAATGTATTAGACACAAGTGGACCAGACCATAAAGTGAAAAGGAACCATTCCATTCCAGTGAAAAAAATGGGGTTTCTAGTGATTTCTAGTAAAAACATGTTGGAAAGAGTGAGCATGAGACCAAAAAAAAGAGTAGATACTAACAAGTTTATGTATATTATTTTTAACAGTTCCATTATTAGGAATAAGCTGTAGTGATTTAGTTAAGAGTAACGATAACTACCAGCCTTCATGTATAAGATATGTTTCTTTAGTCCACATAGTTTGCATTAGGTGTCCAGTCTGTTATCCCCTGATTAGGGGCTGGTTGCCAAATCTGGATGCAACAGAGAGAATTGGAGCCATAGAAGATTTTCCCTATTTCTAGTATTCAAGACAGCAGAAAATATTGTCAGCTTTTGTGATCACTTATATCAGCACAAAACAGGTGAAAATATTAATAAATTATGTTACAGTAATGCTCATCTTCATTTCTATGATCAAAAAGGTTATACACTATTCAAGAAGGCTGAGAATCCCATCTATTCTTCAGCTATAAACTCATGAACAATTGTGCTGGTAAAATACTAAAGAGTTGTTTGGGGTTTTTTTGAAGACAGATTTTTTTCTCCACTTTCATATATCTTATACAATCATCTCAAACTTTGTTAGGTAGACTGATCCATATTGCATTTCTCAGAATATATATCATGTTTATTGATCTTTACAAACACTTGCTTATCCACTTTTGCCTTCCAAAATGTTCTTGGATGAGCTAAGATCCAATAAAAAAAAGTATGGATAGTATTTGTTTTTCCTCATTTGTTTCTAATTGCATTCTATGATACTACAAAGAGAATATTTTTATTTACATACATTTAGTAGTAGTAGTAGTAGTAGTAGTAGTAGTAGTAGTAGTAGTAGTAGTTTAATTGATTTTGCCTACCTATTATGTAGTAGTAGTAGTAGTAGTAGTAGTAGTAGTAGTAGTAGTAGTAGTAGTAGTAGAATTGATTTTGACTACCTATACTTTGTTCTTTGGGTCAAACATATATGTGAATGTGCCCTTATATTCATACACTGATACTTGTTACTAGTGAGCAAGAAAAGTCTAAGTTATGGAAAATCTACCATCTTTTTCTAACGCATGTCTTTTTCTGTGTTTCTGTTGCATACTTTTCTGTGTTAAAGAGTCAAGAAAAAGGATCTGACATATGTATTCATGGTCCAGAGAGATGTACATAAAGTTTTATTAGGTCTTGACTAGACACTATCTAACAAGAATTTACAAAAAAAGAAAAGTCTGTACCATTGGAGAGACAGTTTTTTCTTCATAATCCTTTCAGAAACTATTCCCTGAAAAATGGGAATTTGCATAAAAGCAAAAGAAAGAAGCAGCTGTTTACTGAAAAACAAGCAAACAAACAAACAAAAAGCTTAGGCAAGAGACACAAAAAGGGTACAAGATTTGGGAGGTTACACGTGTTGGAGAACTAGCCAAAGTACCTGAGGTATGGTAGAGTAAGACAGATTCTGACTTCATAATTTGGTGAAAAGGCACTGTTTTGCAAGTGAAGGTATCTGTATGTTATGGGGTATTTCAGTTGTCAATCCAAAGAACATTCCAAAATTGGAAATACTCCAGAATACTCACAGTATTTTGGAAAAACAACAACTTTGACCTACTGAAAAACTGTCCACGAGGACCCTCAGTTCCTTATGTGTTAAGCTGCTTTTCATCCAGACTGTATTTTTGGACAGGTTATTCAAATAAAAGTGCAGGATTTTTCAGTTGTCTCCACTGAACTTTGTGAGGCTTCTGTGAGCTATACCTTGCTATACCTTGTTCGTATAATTCAAGTAATACAAGTTAGTAAACATTTGCTGCAAAGACTCTTTTAAAGAGTTTCCCACTTGAGAATCCTTTGTCCATAGTTAGCTCAGGAGCAGCGCAAGCTTTGAGAGAGGAGAGAGAAAATTGGAATTCCTCCTTAGAGTAAGTAAGTTTTACCACTAGAGGTGAGCCTTTTGGAGGTAAAAGGATTGGTTTTTTATTAAGAGGTTCAACATTTTGAACTTTTGTTTGTTTGTTTGGGGGTTTTGTGTTTTTTTTACTGGAGACCAGAGTGGGCAAACATCATTGGTATCCATGTATATTTCACATGTGCTCATGTGATTATTCTAACATGTCAGCAAGACATCTGAATGTAGATTGAAGGGAAAGTAGGGAAGCCACGCTGAGGAGCACCTCTTTATAATACATGTATTGAAACAAGAGTGAAATTGAACGTACTATATTGACAGAGGCCTCTATGTATACTCGAAAGAATAATGTTTGTTCATTACTTTTCTTTCAGTATTCAAGGCACCATAATTGCTCTCAGTCTTGTAGTTTGGAATAAAATGGAGTCCGAGATACATTTCAAGGGTGAGTACATTTTGGATTTGAATCACCTAAGCTAATGGACTGAAGGAGGCTTATATCTCAGTACTGAAATCATGGTGGGTTTTTTTTTGTGGTCATTTATTCTCATAACAATCTTTGTAGTAGCAATGTCCTTCAAGGCACCATAATTGCTCTCAGTCTTGTAGTTTGGAATAAAATGGAGTCCGAGATACATTTCAAGGGTGAGTACATTTTGGATTTGAATCACCTAAGCTAATGGACTGAAGGAGGCTTATATCTCAGTACTGAAATCATGGTGGGTTTTTTTTTGTGGTCATTTATTCTCATAACAATCTTTGTAGTAGCAATGTCCCAAGCTCACTTTTCTGTTCATATTCAAAAGATAGTTTAGCTAATGAATCATAACAAATTCACATTAAATTCATACTATATATGTTCCATGAACAAATCTGTTTTCTCTCTGTTTTATTATGCATGAAACATGATAGATGATTAAACCATCACAAATCCCCCCATTTTTTTTTTCTAGAAAGCAATTTTGATTGTGTAAATAAAGCAATATACGCTGCTGTGCTGTGTTGCCATATTATCAATAGCTATATTGTTCTTTCTACCTAAATACAGAAGACAACTGAATCTGTTGAAGACCTGTGCAAGTAGACCAAAGAAAGTGAGATGTTAAAAGAACATGTAAATTTTTAAACATTCTGTTTGTGTTCAATTAAAAATGCTTATAATTTACCTATATTTATTTATGGCTATGTTATGAACTTCCTTTTCCTTGTGAACTGCTGAGTGAACTGAGTGAACTGCTTTCTTCTGCAACTTAAAAATTGATATGGACATCTCAATAATATAAATGTATTAATATTTTATTACTGGCTTAAATTACAACTTTTATTCATACATAGACGGGAGAGATAATTCACTCATTTATCACTAATAAAACCATTAATAAGTTTCATATCTAGCAATAGCCATGTAATTATATTTTTTAAGCTATTAAAAATGATAAATTTAGATATAATGGGCTGATATCAATGAAGATAATGAACTGGCATTTCCTCAGATTGTGTGCATATACTACTTGAGTTCACAGTCTGTAAGGAGTTACTAAAGAAGGAAAGAAAAACATAACTAAGCATATTGATTTTACTTTACAAAATACTCATTGTTTATATTTTTTCTTTAACATTTAGATAGAAGATAAATGCCTTCCAGAACTCACAAATAAAAACATTTCAGAGTCAATTTTGAAACAAGTTGCTCATCTAGTTTAACTGGTATGCATTTAAAGATAACTTGGAAAGGAAAACATGAGTTTGTATGACTTTTATAACTTAGAAATCATGACTAAGAGCTCCACCAGCTCAGAGGCATAGAAAAAAAAGTAAGTAAATACAAATGGAGTTCCTAGCAGCCGGGAGGGAGGGCTAAACCATAAGACAATGTTTTAAACATTATGAAAAATTGCTTGCTCAAATTATCTCCAGAATTTGTATATCTTCTAGAGCCCTAAGTTAGACATGAATGTAGGATTAGGATTCATAGTTTGAAACTTTATCCTGGCATTATCTTTGTTATTTTTTATGGACAATTAGTTTATTTTTTTTTTTACACAGAGCCAAAAAGAGCAATTACTGCCACACACTATTTAGTAGAAAACCCCTAACTGTCAAACACATGAACATTGGAAGCTATGCATCAACATTTGCCTTACTCTTATGATTTTAAACAATATCTCCCTATTCGTTAGACCACAGAAACCTACTACAGGGTAACATGACACCAGCAAGCTCTGAAGAAAGGCAGAGTTTAGGACAACAAAATGGTTTTTTTATGTTTATTAATGGATAATCTATGTAGCAGAAGAAAGCTGGCTGTTGGAGATCTTAGACACACAATTCTCTGCCTTCATGGTATATAGACTTTATGTGGTTAGCTTTGATTTGATTCCCCAGAAAGAGGAATCTCACCCCTGATCTAGTTGAAGATGTCCCTCCCCACGGCAGGGGGGTTGGACTAGATGACCTTTAAAGGTCACTTCCAACCCAAACTATTCTATGATTTTATGATTCTATGATCTACAAACCAAGTGACCAACCTGTAGAGACACAAATAGATGAGGAAAAGTGTAAAAAAAGTAGTTAAGACCATTTAGGTGGTATCTTATTCAGTAATCATGTTTTGAAGGAAACGATAAGAGGCAAAATACATTTCTTTTTTTTTTTTGGATGCTGCATATGATTTCTTATGCTTGAGTTCCATAATCCTTGGTGATTAAGAATATGTTGTACCAGCTTTTCTAACAAGCCAACATTTGTACCAATTAGTTCTACTAGAACAGAATTCTATTTCTGGGTGCACTCAAACATGACAGGTATACTGCTTTGATTTTCTGTGACTTAAATGTAGCATAAACACTCTTAAAATCACATCAGAGCAACATTCTGTGAATCAGTTGTGAACTCCCTTTTTCAGCTGTGTTAGACTTTGCTGGAGATTGCAAGGAAAAATTATATTCTTGAATGAGAGGAGACTTGCCAATACATGTTAAAGTACAAGATCTTTAACTGATGGTATTTCTTCAAAAGAAGAAGAGTTGTGGAATATTTTGATATGAATGTGAACAAACACACAGAAATAGCATGGCCATTTTACTCTAGCAGACTTCTCCACCTGTCTCGCATACGATTTCTCTAAAGGTCTAAGCCTCACAGTCAATTGAATATAATTTAATTTATTTAGTCAATTAAATGTAAACAAAATGGTTTTTAACATATTCTGCTAATTTAATTGTCAACAAATGTCAACAAATTATTCATATACACATAAAGAATTAAACTGTAGAATTGTACAATTTTTATACTAAATAAAGGATTTAAGTTACCTTAGCCCAACCTTCAGGCATACTGACTTCTAGAACAGAATCCAGAACTCAGTTAAACCCTGAGTCACAGGCCTCCAGGTCAGAACCTCTTTTTTGCCTCCGAGAGCCTTGCACCCTTTTCTGAACACTAGCAAGCCTTCCAAAAAGAGTCCCTCAATACACATCCCTATTCCAACTAGTAACCTGGTGGTTAAGAGGAAGAAAATTGTTGCAGGGAGATTGTCACTTTTTGACTTACAGTACTTCAGCCATCTAGCAACAAGGTACGTTATTATATAGACTTTTGGTAATATCAGTGATCTCAACTTTATATTTTAGGGGTATGATCATCTTAAGTATTACGCATGGTCTCTAAGTGCTTCTGGCACCAGGTCTCTCAGATAATTGATCTCAGGAAAGACCTAATTTCAAGAGCAGGCACTGAAGGGTGAAGCATTTTCATTCAGAATTTTGGGACTTAGGTACCTTAAATCCATAGGAAATTATATCATAGATACCAAGATTTTTTTCCATCTAGCCCCTAATGTCTTTTTATTTGTGGTTAATGACACAGTTTTCAGCTTGTAGTTACTGCCAAAGAAACAACTATGTAATTATGAATACATTTTCCAAATAAGCAATTTTCCTTTATTTTGGGAGCTCTGGTTAAGGACTAGAGGTGTGATCTAAAATATCTATCTATTTATCTATCACCTACTTATGTTTGAGTATCATCTTACTGATTCACTGGGAGGAAGAGAGTTATAGAGACCTTTATTTAGGTGAGAAATACATAGGAAGTAATAAATTATGTTATCTTCTTCTAATTTATAGTTTAATACTGCTAGATCTTGTTTTAAAAATCTTAACTAATATTTGGTCAATCAGGAAAGATTTTCAAAGAGATATAGATTAGATATAGATATTGATTAGAGTTATATAGATATAGATATAGATATAGATAGATACAGATATAGATATAGATATAGATATAGATATAGATATAGATATACATATACATATACATATACATATACATATACATATAGATAGATGTATCTTTCATGTCTCCACACCTGGCAGCAATTCATATCTTCATGTAGCTATTGAGATGCTTAACGAGTCTTGGCATGACCAATTGTTTTGACTACTTATTACAAAAATAGTTCAGGTTTTCTTCAGAAATTTTACTTATAGCTAATAATACCTATGAAATGCTCCAAACAGAAACATATTAAAAATTTGTCATGTAATTCCAACAACTTGAGTGCCTCTCCACATTACCTTAGTTTCATGACATTCTTTTACCAATAGCAGGAACCCTTTTGTATGCAATCGGTAACAATACTTGATATTGAAAAATGTGTGGGGAGATGCAGAGAAAAAAAAAAAACACCAACTTCCTTATAAAGCAAAAGACTCAAATTTAAAATTCTTAAGGAAAAAAAAGTTTTATTTTTAATTATAAATTTAATTAGTCATACCATTAATATAACAGTTATAAGTAATTAGCTTTACTCTATACCCTGTTAAGACATGACAGCATGAATGTTGGTGAACTTGTGGTCATGGAAACAGATTGCACATTACCACACAGCTGGACAGTAAACATGCTGCAGGGAAGTGAGTTGTTTTTTCTCTAATTTAGGCTTTCACTTGCAAAACACTGGGTTTTTTGTTTGTTTGTTTTGTTTTGTTGGCTTAAAGAATTAGGCAAGTGAAAAAACCACAAGTAAAACAGCTAGAGAAAGAAAAGTGGAGATTCCGTGGAGATTCCTATAAAATAATTCAACAAAATAGTATATCTGGAATCTGAGTTTTAGTGTTGTTAATACAACAAAGTAGCATTTAACACCTTAAGTAACGAAAATATTAAACTATTTGATGATCATAAAACAGTGGTAACAATACAAAGAACTGAAAATGAGACAGAACAAAATATCTTTAGCAGACACAATAATTCAATGCATTATTCTACTACCAATCAACAAACATCAGGGGTGTATCTATTTCCCTTCAGCCAGGGAATATTCAGTAGTTATAACCCCTGGTGTCTCTTTTAACATAACTGGCAAAAGAAACAAATGGGGGGGGGGGGGGCAGAACATGGGACACACCAAACCAAACCAACAAAAACTCTATGTGAATTTAATTACAGAGAGTTAGAGTTGCTCACTTATCTTCCAACAAAGACAATTTGGCTGAAGATTTATTTCAATGAATCCTAAAGCACTGGACTTGCTAATTAAAGCTATAAATAATGTGCAAAAATCATGTATTCTTTTTATAAGCTATTTTGCCTATAATTTTTACAGAATTTCTCAGTAGTGTTGAGTTATCACTCTACTTTCTGTAAGCAGCAAACCTGCTACTCCAGCCTTCTGATGTCATTTTCAGCTTTTGGGGGGGGGGAGGGGGGGGGGAGGAGGAGTGGGGGAAGTAGAGACTTTATCCTTGTCTAGACACCGAGGAAGTTTGGAAGCAGCCACATATTGAGATCTTTCCCAATCAAAACTATCTGCAGGAAGCAAACACAATATTATTTGAATATAGTACCTCAATAAAGGAGAATCATAGAATCATAGAATCATTAAGGTTGGAAAAGACCTCTAAGATCATCGAGTCCAAACGTCGACCCAACACCACCATGCCCACTAAAACATGTCCCGAAGTGCCTCATCTACACGTCTTTTAAATCCCTCCAGGGATGGGGACTCAACCACTTCCCTGGGAAGCCTGTGCCAATGTTTCACCACTCCTTCAGTAAAGAAATTTTTCCTCACGTCCAATCTCAACCTCCCCTGGCGCAACATGAGGCCATTTCCTCTCGTCCTATCGCTTGTTACTTGGGAGAAGAGACCGACACCCACCTCGCTACAACCTCCTTTCCGGTAGTTGTAGAGAGCGATGAGGTCTCCCCTCAGCCTCCTTTTCTCCAGGCTAAACAACCCCAGTTCCCTCAGCTGCTCCTCATCAGACTTGTTCTCCAGACCCTGCACCAGCTTCGTTGCCCTTCTATGCACACGCTCCAGCACCTCGACGTCCTTCTTGTAGTGAGGGGCCCAAAACTGAACACAGGATTCGAGCCTGTGCGGCCTCACCAGTGCTGAGTACAGGGGCACGATCACTTCCCTACTCCTGCTGGCCACACTGTTTCTGATACAGGCCAGGATGCCATTGGCCTTCTTGGCCGCCTGGGCACACTGCTGGCTCATGTTCAGCCGGCTGTCAACCAGCACCCCCAGGTCCTTTTCCGACAGGCAGCTTTCCAGCCACTCTTCCCCAAGCCTGTAGCGCTGCATGGGGTTGTTGTGGCCGAAGTGCAGGACCCGGCACTTAGCCTTGTTAAGGAGTAGCAAGAAACAAGGACTGCATAGATTTTAAGGAAGAATGAAAACCTCCCTGGAGCAAAGCATTTACTGTTACATCCTTAAATGTTTACTGGGAAGCTGAATTCTGCTGTGAGCTCTTAATTCAAGGTTTCAGGCTTTTATTATTATTATCATTATTACTATCAATAATGATAATAATAATTATTGACATGTCTGTCAATTACTACAAGGTAACATTCTTTCACAGATCCTGGACTCACATGTGTAGAGTCCTTCCTAAATATCTCCTAGGTAATTTTCTAATAGCAAGAACCACATGGTCAAAACTGGGGCCCAAAATTAGAGGCCTAGGTAAAAAGGAGATTCCCTTTTGTATTGCGTTTGCAAGGCAAGGTTTTGGTAGCAGTGGGGCTACAGGGGTGTTTTCTGTGAGGAGATGCTAGAAGTTCCCCCTATGTCCAATAGAACCAATGCAAGTTGGCTCCAAGACCGACCTGCTGCTGGCCAACGCTGAGCCCATCAGCGACGGTGGTAGTTCCTCTGTGATAACAGATTTAAGAAGGGGGGAAAAAACTGCTGTGCAACAGCAGCCAGAGAGAGGAGTAAAAATATGTGAGAGAAACAACTATACAGACACCAAGGTCCGTGAAGAAGGAGGGGAAGGAGGTGCTCCAGGTGCCAGAGCAGAGATTATCCTGCAGCCTGTGGTGAAGACCATAGTGAGGCAGGTTGTCCCCTTGCAGCCCATGGAGATCCACAGTGGAGCAGATATCCACCTGCAGCCTGTGGAGGACCCCACGCTGGAGCAGGTGGATGCCCAAAGGAGGCTGTGACCCCATGGAAAGTCTGTGCTGGATCAGGCTCCTGGCAGGACCTGTGAACCCATGGGGGACCCACGCTGGAGCAGTCTGTTCCTGAAGGACTGCACCCCATGGAAGGGACCCACGCTAGAGCATTTCGTGAAGAACTACAGCCCATGGGAACAACCCACGTTGGAGAAGTTCATGGAGGACTGTCTCCTGTGGGAGGTACCCCATACTGGAGCAGGGGAAGAGTGTGAGGAGTTCTCCCCCTGATGAGGAGGAGCAGCAGAGACAATGTGTGATGAACTGACCGTAATCCCCATTCCCTGTCCCCCTGTGCTGCTCAGGAGGAGGAGGTAGAGAAATCGGGATTGAAGTTGAGCCCTGGAAGAAGGGATGGGTGAGGGGAAGGTGTTTTTTAAGTTTTGGTTTTATTTCTCATTACCCTACTCTGCTTTGATTGGCAATAAATTAAGTTAATTATTTCCCCAAGTCGTCTGTTTTGCCTGTGACCATAATTGGTGAGTGATCTCTCCCTGTCCTTATCTCAACCCACAAACCTTTCATCATATTTTTTCTCCCCCTGTCCGGCTGAGGAGGTGGAGTGATAGAATGGCTTGGTGGGCACCTGGCATCCAGCCAGGGTCAACTCATCACACCTTTTTAGTTGATGGAGAGAATTAAATACTTCTTAAGGTGATAGAAAAGGCCTATATGTTAGAAGCAGCCAATATGAGGGTTGTCACATCTGTCTGGGAACAGGTCCTTGCACGAAAATGAAAATTAGATGTCTCTGTGTACTGGGGGAAACACTGTATTATAAATTCTGCGGATACCAAATGCAGAAGGTAGAGGAGGATGAGAGGATGTGGCATGACTAGAGGCTGATGAGTTGAGCTCCCAAAAAAGGAACAAAGGAGATATCATGGCACCCTGGTCATTCTGAGCATTTCACTGTTTTATCAAAAAATTATTTAACATAAAGTGTATAGTATTTTCAGAGGACAGAAATTCATAATTTCATATCACTCCTAATTATTAGGGCTGAGAGAGGTTATCTTTCATCTGTTTTTCATTCAGCAAAAAGAAATGGAAAGCACACATTTTTGAAACCTCATTGTCTATTAACATGTTTTTGGGATAGGGTAGCAAGGGCTATTAGACTAAGGCAGGCAGGCCTAGAACCAAAGATTTAATTACATGTACAGGTACATGAACTACGATGTCATCATGAGCATGGTTTAGTTGTTTACAAATAGATATCTAGCATCATTTGAGATGCAGTAGATCATCAGAGACATCTCACGTTGTTCACAGAATTTCACAACCTCCGGGAGATCTATATCCTTCTAGAACGACAGCCAGAGGCCAGATAGGACAACCAAGGGGATCTCACATGCCACTAGTTACTAATTTATACAACTGAATTAAGCCCAATGTGTCAGCTCTATTTCAGTGAAATCAATATTCTGATAACTTCGTTAGATTTTAAACAATAGCTGTCAGATAGGACTCCTGAAGATTTAGGAGGATGTCCCTGCCTGTGTGAGTCAGAAAAGACTGGCAGGAAGCAGGTAAGGAATGTACAGGCGGATCAGAAGTCTAACCTAGGTAGCATACAGGCTGATCAGGGAGAGCCTATTTACTTTAGATATCTATGGCAGGAATTAATACTTTTTTATTTATGATTTAGATAGTATTTACGCCAATGCCTTCCATATAGAATAATTTGCCTTTCTGGAGCTGATAGGCTTGTGCTAAGAAAAGTACTTTATAGGGGACTTAGTTATTTTTGTTGCTGAGCCATAGGTCTGTTTGAAGTTCTGTCATAAAAATTCTGCATCTGTACTGGAAAATAAAAAAAAGAAAGATTAATGCCATATCTAAAAAACCAGCCAAAAAACCAAACAAAAACTTATCAAGTGATGTTTAAATTACTAGATATAATCCATTGAGAAACACCTGGAAAAAATAAAGTGTCCTAAACAGAGATAAAATTATTCATCTTTCAGATTGATATAATATTATTAAAGCCACTAACTAATTGTACTTCAACTTTCAATTGAATTACATCTAGAAATTCAAAATTACATTTTACATATTAAGTTTATGTAGCTGTGTTTAGTACTTGTCTTCTGGTCTTTAGGAACATGTTTTCTTAAGGAATATACAAGCTGAAAATTGATCTGTCTGGTAACTAGCACTGTAGGAATTAATTCTCACCTTACATTATAAGAATTGTAAGAAGCAAATTCTCTGCTGGCCTAGCTTTATTTGAAGTCAATGAAGTAATGTCAGGAGAGAATGTGGCAGTGGTTCCAAGTGTATTTTGTGATTATTTTAACAACAACCATTAGATATTTTATTTTAAATGTATTCTGTTCTATATCCTCTTTTTCCATACCAACATAATATATTACAAAAAATAGTTTATTTTTCCTGGCTAATTTATGCAGTCTTTCAGGCCAACTTTAGTGTGTTAGTTAGTATGTTTATTTTTCCACCAGTAGTTACATCCTGCCTAATTTCTGTTACTGCCTTTGCACTTATAATACCCAAATTTTAAAAATAAATTAAAATAAGGAAGAGTTACACTGAGGGTGATTCTTCTTCATTAGAGTAAACAGTGATGTTAAGTGATGTATCTATGTCTCTCAGAAGCTTTTTAGAACCGTTGTCCCCTGACTGCTTTTCCAGCATCACTTTTGTGTGTTTGTGTTGGTTGTTTTTCCCTAACTGCACAATGCGTTATGAGATTTAAAGTGTCATCTCATTAGAGGTTAATAGTATTGAGTGTTGGCTCCAAACACCATTTAGAGATTATGATCTGAGCTGTATACTATATAAATAGTTAATTGTTTAATCTGACATTGTTCATCTATAGGAAGGAAATGGATAAGAAATCTGATCTTTATTTGAATAATAATTTCATTAGAATTTCCCAAACTAATCATCATCTACTCACACCAGACATTTACTTCTGTTAGATAGTTACATGTTGCAGCAACAATGTGAATAACAATATTTGTTATTTTCTAATTATGTTTCAGTCCACAAGATATAAAACCAAAAATATCTAATAAGGCTTGTAAATCATCAGCTAAGTTTCCAGCACTGTTTTCTAAAAATAATGACACTTCTCTGCAGCTCATTCCAGGAATCATATCTTATCTCTATGATCATTATATATCCTCATCCTAAATGTAAAGCAATTAAGGCAGTTAAGCCAGCAGGCACAACAGTTTGTGTAGTAGTTCCTGGGTTCTGCTTTGTAATCTTCTAGATCTCCTGGGAACTTTGTTCAAGATCACTGGAGGAGTTGTGGGAGGTCTCTGAGGAACATCAGGGTGCCTGCTGCTG
This sequence comes from Aptenodytes forsteri, assembly GCF_000699145.1. Lineage (NCBI taxonomy): Eukaryota > Metazoa > Chordata > Aves > Sphenisciformes > Spheniscidae > Aptenodytes > Aptenodytes forsteri. The sequence continues at coordinate 740,426 of NW_008794490.1, forward strand.
ACGGGGAAGGATCACCATGGGGGGCTGTGACTGCCAAACTCTAGCAGCTTCTAATGAGTTCTGTGAGCTGTCCTTGACCAGAGGGGTCAGCTTTTGTCCCAGCTGACCCCTGGTGAGGGATGGTCAGGCACCCTTGCAGCAGGTGTAAGGGAGAGAGCCATATAAGGGCTGGTCTCGAGTACAGCTCATGGAGGCAGCTAACATATGTAGCCTTCCGTGCAGAAAAGGGTCAGGAGCTCTGCTGAGGGTACTGTATGTGTATTCAGTGATGGTGATGAGGTGCTGCACAGCAGCCACTGGAATAGCTGTCCCTGTAACATCAGAGGCTTTGACCCAGACCAAGTTCCTGGGGGAGGACAGAGCTATGCAGCACTAGAGCTGTAGGGAGTGTCTGTGGCCTCTTGCTGGGGCAGGGAGGAATACTTCTTGTCTGCAGGAGGTCGGCATACTGGTGGACTACCTGTGTTGCCAAATAAAGGAGCTGGAGGAGATCAGCAGACTGTCTCATCTTCAGTGCTACAGAGATTGACTGGATCTTCTCTAAGACCCTGCAGCTTCAAGAGCCTGAGTTAAGAATCCTGAGAGGAAGAAAAAAGGTAAATAGCAGCATCACAGCCCTGGACTTCGAAAGAAGACTTTAGCCTGTTCATGGACCTGCTTGCAAGAGTTCAACAGGAGATGGTCATGGAGAGAAGAGGGGTCCAGGAGTGCTGGTTGAGTTGTTTTGTTTGGGTTTTTTGGGGCGTTTGGAGGTTGGGGATGTTGTGTGTGTGTCTAGATTCACCTTCTTCAAGATCAAGAATGGTCCATCATGATGACTAGGTTATCAAGCAAAGGTGGCAGGAGGCCTGCATGGATCAAAAAAGACATCCTCACTAAATTCAAACATAAGAAAAAAACCAAGATGTGGAAGCAGGAAGAATATAGAGACACTGTCTGAGCATGTGGGGATGAGGTTTAGAAGGCTAAAGTCCATCTAATATTGAGTCTGGCAAGGGTTGTGAAGGGCAGCGGGAAGGGCTTCTACAGATAGATCAGCAGTAAAAGGAACTTTGGAAAATGCAAGCCCCCTGCTGAACGGTGCAGAGGAGCTAGTGGCAGAGGAGCTGGTGACAGAGGAATTGAAGTCATTGAATATCTTGACCTGTTCCTTCACATTGGTTTTTACTGGTAAGATTTGCCTTCAGAAGTATCAGGCTCCTGAGGCCCATGGGGAGGTCTGGAGCAAAGGCAGACTTGCAGGAGGGTTGGACTAGATAATTTTCAGAGACCCTTCCAACCCCAACCATTATATGAATCTGATGTCAAGTTATAAGACAGTAGATTCCACAAGGGAGACAGTTTCATTACCACAAATATTTTAATTATTTGCATAATTATGTTCAGGTAAAAAGAAATAGATAATTTTTGGACTGCAAAATTGTTCTTACAAAGGACTCCAGATAAAGATACTGAAATACAAAATGGGAATTATACACTCTTGTAACAATTGAATGCTTTTTCATGTCTTATGTTGTAGTAGTCATACCTGACTAGCTTCATGATACATATCTTTGCTAACAATTTATCTAATTTTATCTGTCACTTCATGACACCTTACAAGATACTTACTTAAATGTACACTACAGTGTACAGTGATGTACAATGAAAATACATCTCATTTTTGAACATAAGTGTTTATCTTTCCAAAAGAAGTTCCATTTAAATGAATTGAGTAAATGAATTAGTCATGGAAAGCCATTTTCTTGCAAATATGACAGAGGAATCTGTTTATCATGGGAAACATTTCCTTCACTATTTTTTTTTTGTCATTAGGAAACATGAAAATTCAAAACAGCCCTGCCAAGTTTTTTCGAGCTTTTCATAAACCTGTTATAAATATTTCAGTAATTTAATGTCAACACTTTTTCTTGATGGGACTATGTATTCTTTTTAAATAAATAATAGCATTTGTATAAGTCAATGCCTACTAAAGATTTTGACAGGGCATTATGTGTTATTTTGGCAATGACTGTAACTAGATTAACAAACAACCAAAATACTTATCATACCAGCTGCAATATCCTTGTGGAAAAATAGAGGGAAAAAATCTTCCTCTGTTCTGGAAAAGAAAAAGTAATTTGTGCAGTATAAACTTATTACCTTTACAAGCAAAGTATATATTTAGTAAAATGTAAAATATGGGAATGAGAACTAAGGGGGAAAACACTATTGTCTTTAACTTAAATTTCCTAAGGCAATGACATTTAAGTACTGTCAGAAGATTTATTTACAGATATTATTCATTAGGCTTTGGTTTCTACATGGATTTTTGATTTTTAAATTTCCTAATATTATTCATTTACCTTTTTTTTTCTTTTTGAGGGAATTAAAAAGTTCCCATAATGAAATATATATTAAAAAAACAAGTGGAGAAAATGTTCACCAGGCTTATAGAAAAAGATAATTAAACTGAGCACATTTCTTTCCAACTGATTTTATTCTCATGTAGAATCTGCCCATACATCCAAATTTTCTGTTTTGCCTCTTGCTTTTTAATCATAACCTTAAGGGAAGAAATATTGAGATTGTGACCTTCAGGGGTATAGGAGGGTTTGTAAACTTTGATGGGCACACATTGACATGTAGATTTGGACAATTTAATTTTTAAATGAACTCTATTTAGTTAGGTATTTATAAAAATTAAAATTGAAAATTAAAAATTAATTTCATTATTATTAATTTCAGTTTTTAAGGAAGGCTAGAAATATACAGCTCTGGATATTAAATCTTCATGCTATCTGCAGCCCTGATTTAGCTGAAAAACAGGCTTTAGGTCTGACACAAATCTAAGATTGAATCCTGATACATATCTGCCCAGTAGCCTGAGAGAACCTGAATTCCTTTATTTGGCAAACATTGACGTTGCTGCCCTTGCACATTCTGAGAGGCATTAGTCTCTCACTGAAGGATGGCATGATGTGAGGTCATGCACTGGTCTTATTTAACTCATTAGCAATCATCACCTGGTGTTATCAACTATACATAAGACATCCCCAGGTACTACAGTTTGCATTTTTTATCTCCAAAGTTTGTGTGAAAAGGGTAAAACTCATTTCATTAAACAGATCCCTATTGGCTAGTCCTCTAAAGAGGTTGAAGAATCTGAATTATTCTTTCTGAAGTCACTTGGAATTTGTACTCACAATATTGCCTCCATATTTACCTTTGCAAACAGTGGGGGAAAAGAAGAGGAAAAAACAAACCTAGTCAAAATCCAGACTATGCTAATTTGGGGCATCAGATTTCATCACTTTTAAAGGCGATCTACAATTAAAATGAAGACTTTAAGGTAGAAAAGCATGCTTCCTTTAGTCAGATGGAATAATCAACAATTGTTTTAAGTGCAGTGGCCATCATCAACGATTCACATGCTTAACTTGTTCCAAATGTCTGGATTATATAGTGCAGAACTAAAGGCAGAATTACCCCCAAAGGATGCCACTTTAGCAGTCTCTCTCTTTTGGTTGTGGCAAAGTGATTCATAGTTTAAATTAAGAATTTCTAGAACCCTGTGGGGTGGAGCTACTTCATTGGCTTCTGTGATTCTCAAAAGTAATTTTTCTTTCTCTCAGTCTGTGCTGTAAAATCCATGGCAGACATAAGCTTTCACAGAGGAACACGAGAACAAAACCTAAGTTGGGACAGCTTTGAGAATAAAATCTAGGGGGGGAGGGAATAAACGTTGCTAGAGTCACTTTTGTAAACTATGCAGAAATATTCAGGGTAATTTGCATATTTTTTCCCCTTGCTCATTGGTTAGTGTGTTCATTCCTACTATTCCTCTGCTTCCTATATTCTACCCACAATTAAGATAATGTGTTCACTTACCTTATTGGTAACACAGTGCCCATGAAGACTGATGGTACTCCAACAGTATCATTGGACAGCAACGGAAAATATATCTTTCAGTGCTGTGCTTTGTTGTAGTCTCCAAAAGAAAGGAAGTGTGGGAATAGAGCTGTTGAACTGTATAGGAATTGTGTAATGTTATTGACAAAATTTGGACTGAGGCAACATCAGAAGTGTACTCACAGTGAAGAAAAAAGTTGCAAAGGACTGGAAAAACCTGCCTCCTTCCACACCCCCCCCAACTTCGTTTTTGTCACTTCTCTGTTACTGTGCAGATCTTCCTTTCTCATCTTCATTTTACAGAGATGATCATCACGTGGCCTTATTGAAATGGGGTGAAGTTAAACTAGACCTTTTTTTGATTATTTTTGGTAAGCAAATCATCAGACATTCATTTCAGACAAATACATTTCCAACCCCAATTATTCAAAAGCCTTGTACCAAATCTCAGAAAATGATGACTCTAAAAAGAGAAATCTAATTCTTTTTAAAACAAATATTCCTTGTATTTGTCATCTGATTTTGAAATTTTTAGATGGATTTGAAGAATGCTTTTAAACTTTTCTGCATAAATTTCTTTCCCTTAGAGGAAATTTTTATTTTAAGAAAGGTAAATGGAGGTAAAGATGGCATCATGGAACTACAGAAACTGAGACTTGGGGGGAAAAAAAGAAGGATTTAGTCCTAACACATATTTCTCAGCACAACCTGTTCATAGTGAACTTGTATTTTGTTATCTTTTCTCTTCTACATACTTCTTCATTATCTCCTGACTCAGTATTTTTGTCTATACCATCCATCTCACACCATAACTTTCTGCTACTTTTGGTTTCCTTTTTGTTTATTTCTGTCTTCTAACATGACATAAAAAAAGTTTTTAACATATCTTTGCTCTCAAGCACACGGTCCCCCTTTTCTTTCTGTTCATATCTTATGATCCTTCTCTTTAATTCCACAAAAGGTCTCTCTCTGTGTTTAACTTGTGCCTGCCTGGGCACAAGACAGCATACTGGCTTGACATTAAGTTTCTGCATTTCAGCTTGTGAACTTCAGTTTCTGTTTTTTTCTGAAAAAAACTTCAGGTTGAAGGAACACTGGCTGACAGTTCTTCTGAATGCTTTTCAATAGGAATAATTGTTGAAAAGAGCAATGATCATTCCTCCCTTTGTCAATGTTGCAGTCATATGAAGCAACTTTCAACAAATAATTTGTATTGCGATTTATGTTGTTGAATACTGAACTACTACTATTCACCACTTTCTACTTATTATGGAACCATGAGGAAATTATCCTCTGACTATGTTCTTCCTGATAAGTAAGAAGTGTTTATGTTTATTAGTTAAGTTTGCCGTGAAAACTGAAGAAACATTAACTCTCTGGCAATCTGTCCATTGCTTTTTTTTTCTTGGAAATTTGAAGGAAATTAAGTCTGTTACCCTAGGTACTACCTTCCTTTCAACTTCAAATCACTGTTTGTAATAAACAAAATTGTTGGTCTTTCAAGCACTGTGTAAAAAGCATATGCAGAGAATGATAGAAGACATGATGGTTGACATTTGGTAGTGTTAGGTTAACAGTTGGAGTCAATGATCTTAAGGGTCTTTTCCAACCTAAATGATTCCATGATTCCATGACTACTGGTCATGCATTTAGGCCTAAATTCATTCAAGATTTCATCTTTTTAACTTGTAGAAACTGCTTTTGAAATATTAATGTTATTTCTACATTGTTGTTGCTATTATTATACCCTTGCACTACACTAGTCTACTAAGGAAGCAGCCACCACTCCTTTTGCATTTTGAGTCACAGATATTGATTGGGAAATTAGCAAAACTGTTTTCCTTTGGGAATTATTGATTTTTTTTTTTCCATATGTTGTTGGGAATTATTCTTCTAAGATAATTCTGTAGCTGCATTCCTTGTATCTGCATAATAAACAACCTTAAGCCCTATCCTTTGTCTCTTTTAATGGCTGTATGCTGTTTAAGATATTATAGGACACAATGCAAACAAATTCTGACAGGGAATCCCTCCACATAGTGATATTTTGAAACATTGCCACCCTGTGGTATGCTAAACTGTTACTTCTAATTGAGTTGTCAGAAGCAGAGTACAGATTTAAAACAAAAGTTGTGAATGACTTTTTTTTTCCACATTGTGATTTCCAGTACATTGCTACCTAAAACCATGAAATATGTTTATAAAAAAATTGCTCAGTAGGATATAGTGTAGTATATGTTTATGAAAAGCACAGAAAGAGAAATAATGGAAATAAATTACATTATACTCTTAGTATTTCCTTTGAAGAAATGCAGTTGTCCGCAGGGATTAATCTTCTCCACTAGTAAGACCAAAGGACTTGCTTGGTAACAAACTCTGCTTCCCTAAAGTACATTTGGGAGATTGGAAAAGCCATAATCAGGAAAATTCTGAGAACAATTTCACCCTCACTAACAATTATGCATGACTATTTGGGATAAAAATATTGCTGAGATGATTTCAGATAGGTTCAGGCACCAGTGGTCAGCATATGACAATCATTATACAATAAAATGAGGACTTTAATGAAGAATTAAAAGAATAAACCAACCAAATTTCTAAATTATACTTGCTAAAACAGAAGTTCTTAACTCTTGTAGAGTTTATTCTGGTGGAAATCTGTCTTTTGAGCCTTGTCTTAACCCTTAAAATGATCTTAACACATTTTTTTTAGTACTCTTCATTCAATAACTAAATATAAGGCAGCATCTTTCAGGGTTGTTCTGTTGACTCTTTCTTATCACAGAATAGATCTCTGACAATGTCCTATGGTTTGGTGAAACATCAAGGAATTGTGGCACATGATTATCACAGCACTTCTGGGAAGGGAAGCCTTGTCTTCTAATTCGCTGTGCATAACCATTGATACTGATACAGAAGAGTGAAAGGTGTGTACAACAGGCAACTTCACCTTGCACCCATTTCCTATATTTTCACTGGCACGATGCCGGGCCTTCTTGATATCAAGAGTTATTGCACAAAATGAAGGCAAATGGAAAGCTTCTCACAAACACATAGATATACACATAACTCATGGAAAGACGATCAGTCAACAGCAGCAAAAAACAGGACTTCTACTCACCATTGCCAAAGAAATAGGTAAAAAAACCAGCTAAGCACAAGGCAGAATTGGCTGGGAGTTTGCAGTACAGAGCTATACCACAATAACTGTCCACGTCTGTGCTTCAACACCTCATAGCAGAGGCAGCTTATTCCACTTTCCTTAATGTCAAGCTTCCTTTCTTATTACGGTGTTTGCCAAAAGTAGATTATTTGAAATAGGGTATATTTGTTTACAAATGTAAATTAATAGTCTAAACTTACTGCAGAATGGCAACTTGCAGGGGCTTATGGGAAAATCCCATTTCTAAAGGTTGATACTTATTAGAAGCATTTAAACATCTCTTTGTATTTATAGATTGGCAAAGAAGGTATGTTCATTTCCCTAATTCCTTCCACCTGAGGATATTAAAGCTCTTTACAAACTTGAAAAAAGCCTCACTGCCCTATGTCAGGTAAGTAAATGTAATTATCCTCATTTTACTGATAGAGAAATTGAGACTTTGGGAAGACTGACTCGAACTAACATAGTGGTGGTGAAATTAGTGGCTATATCACACTTTTCTACCTTAGTAAAGTTTTATCACTGTTATTTGTTGAATATTTAACGCTGAAATTTGAAGCAGGAATGCTGAAGTTTGATAGCTGATATAAAAATGAGTTCTAAGTGTTTAAAGTATCCAGAAATGAACTATAGCAAAATCCATCAAGATTTGCAAGAACAGTATTAGTTCATAATGGTCACCAGATAATAATGTGTTATCAAAAAAAGATAGGAAAGCTGCCCAGGGTGATTTAAATTTCAAAAGTGACTAAACTGGATGTCTTCGGTTTGAAAGAAGCAACTTGAGGAATCTTGAAGAGCCTGCTTTTTGGAAAGATGTTGGTCTCTTCAGTACCCATAAGGGTATGAGACACTCAAACAGTGAAGCACACTTAATTCCTAGATATTTTTTTCAATTTAATCTTTAAGGTCTTTGGACCAAATAATGCCTGTTTTATATAACATTTACACAGTGCCTACCTCAGTGGAATAACTATAGTGAAATACATCATAAAAATTTTGCCATTAATCAGTACATCAGATTCTTTCAAATCATACCAGATTCTTTAAAAATATTTAGTATTTCCTCTTACAGAATAAAATAAAAAGCAAAATAAAGTTAAAATAATTATAAACTGAGCAATAATATATGTAATTAAAATATTATACCTCATAATTGTCAACATTAATACACAGTAACATTTGTAATTCCCAGCTCTAATAATAATATTTATAATCAGAAGCTTCTGGCAAAAAGAAGGCATAACACTTTATTTTAGAGGGCATTTTTTTAATTGGCCTATATAATTGTCTCCTTTTACACTAACTTTGTTATTTAAAATTCATACGATTTTTATATCAGGTTCAGCTCCATCAGAGCATGAGCATTTTACAATTCGTACATGAAATATTAACCTGCAAGCAATGCTATATTAACACAGCCCTTTGTACTGTGCGAAGACTAAATTATTAATATTAAAACAAAGAAAGAAGAAATAACTAGCATGAGACACAGCAAACTACCATTTTATTATGGCATTGACTTTTTAGGCACAAAGCATGTTCTTACTGCTTGTTATTCATTCTGTTTCAAATAGTTTAGCTTATGTTTAAAATATAAACCCCTCTTTCTACCTAATTATAGGGAAGAAATCTTTACCTTTTTTTTTTTTTCTTCTCATTTAGAGTTAGAACTCTAGCCTCTGTTGAGACAGATAACCTTTCCTTCATGAGATAACATTAATTTTCTTTACACTTGGACAATCTGTATGCTTACAGATCACTGTAGTTGTACGTTCACCTGGAATCCAGCTAAGAAATTATACAACACACTTGCTCTCTGGTGAAAGTCATAAATCAGTTAGGTAGTGAACATATATCAGAGTGACATTAGGTTCAATAATAGAGAAAGGAGATGATGAGTAAACATTTCTAGCATTTCCACATAAGTAGTTAATGCTGGTGCACTTCTTTTTTAGATCACTGTAGTTGTACGTTCACCTGGAATCCAGCTAAGAAATTATACAACACACTTGCTCTCTGGTGAAAGTCATAAATCAGTTAGGTAGTGAACATATATCAGAGTGACATTAGGTTCAATAATAGAGAAAGGAGATGATGAGTAAACATTTCTAGCATTTCCACATAAGTAGTTAATGCTGGTGCACTTCTTTTTTTATAGTTAAAAATTGCATGGTTGTGAGTTGTGGATGAAGTCTTTATTTAATTGCAACTATATTTTATGTCTGAGCATGGGGTAATGTATTGGGTTTGCATGGCAAGGTTTTGGTAGCGGCGGGGCTACAGGGGTG
>NW_008794490.1:750397-757266 GCF_000699145.1 Aptenodytes forsteri
ATGGGAGGGACCCCACGCTGGAGCAGGGGAAGAGTGTGAGGTGGAAGGAGCGGCAGAGACAACGTGTGATGAACTGACCGCAACCCCCATTCCCTGTCTCCCTGTGCTGCTCAAGGGGAGGAGGTAGAGAAATTGGGAGTGAAGTTGAGCCCAAAAAGAAGGGAGGGGTGGGGGAAAGGTGTTTTAAGATTTGGTTCTATTTCTCATTATCCTCCTCTGCTTTGATTGGCAATAAATTAAATTAATTTTCCCCAATTCGAGTCTGTTTTACCCGTGACAGTAACTGCTGAGTAATCTCCCTGTCCTTATCTCGACCCATGAGCCATTCATCATATTTTTTCTCTCCTTGTCCGGCTGAGAAGGGGGAGTGATAGAGTGGCTTGGTGGGCACCTGGTGTCCAGCCAAGGTCAACCCACCACAGGTGCTTAGGACTTTAGGATTTAATTTACTTTTTTTTTTTTTTTTAAATACTTAAAGTACTTGAAGCATTTGTCTTCTTAAAATGGTGTAGCCATTTGTTTTTAAATACACACTGAACTCTGAAATGTTTTGGTTCATAACTTCATGTGAAAGATCATATCATCTTCTTAGTGAGCTCTTTTGAGTTCTTCACATCCTTGCTCACTTACACCTCATAAGTTTGGTAGGCAGTGGTAGGATCAGTAGATTCTGGACATACTACTTTTTTCCACTGTCTACTAAAAGGGATTTATAAAACCCCAGCATTTCACTACAGATTTTAAGTATTCATATTCTCTTAATCTTTTTACGCTATGTATGTTTTCTTGTGTGATTATAATTTACCATACAATCATATGGATAAATGACAGAGATACTGTCCATTAGCAATTTTGTCTGTAGGAAAAAAAAAAAATTATGGAGAGAGAAAGAGAAAGAAAGATACAAAGAAATACTTCCTTCTGAGAAATGGCAGTGGGAGTAATGTCCCAGTGTTCCTCAGTGTCCAGTGCTGCTGCTTCCACAAGCCCAAGTGGCTTCTTCAAGTTTTTCACAGGTCAAGAGGAAAAGTGGTGAAAATCTCTTTGCACATGGTGCTTGGTGGCGTGACAGAGCCATCTTTTAGCACAGGCAGGTAGACTTTTACAATGGTCCTGACAGTAACTTATAACCCAACTATAATATTTTTTTAATCTTTCTTCCAGCAGACAGAAGAGTGGGAAAATGCTGTCATTAATGCCTAATATAATTTACCTGTGCTAGTTTATCACCATGATTTCAACATAATTGTAAGGAATTATGAACATTACCATTTCTAATACATGTTTTAGCAAGTATGTATTTCTACTGTGGACACGTGCACTGTAAGGACATCAAACTATTAGAGTGTGTCCAGAGGAGGGTGACCAAGATGGTGAAGGGTCTCAAGGGAGGAGTGGCTGAGGTCACTTGGCTTGTGCAGCTTGGAAAGAGAAGGCTGAGGGGTGACCTTATGGCAGTCTACAACTTCCTCAAGGGGGGTAGTGGAGGGGGAGGTGCTGATCTCCTCTCTCTGGTGACCAGCGACAGGACATGATGAAATGGAATGAAGCTGCATCAGGGGAAGTTCAGATTGGGCATTAGGAAAAGGTTTTTCACTGAGAGTGTGGTCAGTCACTGGAACAGGGTCCCCAGGGAAGTGGTCATGGCATCAAACCTGTCAGAGTTGAAGGAGTGTCTGGACGACGCTCTTAGTCACATGGTTTACTTTTAGGTAGTCCTGTGAGGAGCAGGGAGTTGGACTCGATGATCCTTATGGGTTCCTTCCAACTCAAGATATTCTATGATTCTATGATTCTATGTCCTAGGACTACTTCTTATTTACTTCTGTGCTGTCACTCAAGAATAGCCAGAAAAATTCAGAAGGCATTTCCTCATCCGTTATTTACACAGAAATATCAAAAATATCAATTCACAGTAATGAAAAGTAATTTTATTAAACTAATAAAAGGGTGTTTACAAAACAAAATTCCTTGTATATTTCTAGACAACATTTTAAAAACAGGACAAATGCCTTAGCACTGAATATTAACACTGCTTTTTTATCAGAGGAAATGGTGTATGGGGGAGAGGGTTGAGAAACAGCATTTACAAACAGAAAGCCTGCATCCCAGAAATATAGCATTAATTTGACTCAAAGAAAAAGCAAAAGAGAAACAAAACACACACAAAAAAAATTCACAACTTAGTGGTCCTGAGATGAGCTTGTGTGGGGAGGGTAGCTACAGAGAAAAACTAGAGCAGCACAAAATCTTAATTGTTAGGAGTGGACCTAATCCTTCTGAATTCAAAGAAGCTCTAATAGTTTCTGCAAAGGAGTACTCCTGTAAAGTTTGGCTGATAACAAAGGACTGAAAGTGCTCACAAGAGGGGCACAGCACTGTTAAAGCATTCATCAGATTTTCCTCTACAGCTTTGCCAGTGAAAACAACCATTCTTAAGGTTTATAATAATTTTCCAATTACGCATTTTAGCTGGAGACCACAATTACGTGACAGTTTGTGAAGTGCCTAGTGAATATAGACAAAGTTGAGAAGTATATCTTGTCCAATGTAAATGTGCTTGCAAGTCAGGGTGCAAGTTCATAGCAGAAAGAGGCTGTAAGAATCCAAGAGTAAGGAAGCTGAAGTAAGCTAGCTGTATGTTAGCCCAGACTAACTCCATAAAATATAAGACACATCTTTCCTGCAGTTGAAGTCCCCCTGGAGCATGGGACTTTGAAATCCAGTATCAAGAAGTTAAAATTGGAATTTTAATAAATTAAGAGCAAAACAAATTAGGTCATGGTCTCCAGGTTCTGACTTGGGCATACTGTGTAACATGAATATCCCCACAGTGTGGATGCTATAAGCAGGAGGCTCACTAGATTAGCAAATAGCAGTACAAATGGAAAATGGGAAATGGAAGGGATCATAAAGTCACTTGCTTCAGTAAGTCTCAGGCCTGTTTGGCAAACAATAATGTAGGCATAGCTTTATTTCCTTCAGTGGAAGAAGGATGGAGTAGCAAATCTTAATATTAATAAATCTCTAAATTGTCTTTCTTTTAAAACTTATTAAAATTTTAACTTAATGTGAGGTATTTAATGTGGAGAAAGTTTTATTTCTCCCTGAAGAAATATTCAAAATGTGTGGATATAAGAATGTCTGAAATCTCCAAAGCCAGGCTGAAGGTTCGTTACATAATTTTTCTACAAACATATTCCGTTCAGTGGTGTTTTGCTAAAATGTCACTGTTCAGAACACAAGCTCATCAGTGAAGACAAAAGTAAAGACAGCAAAGTTGTATTTGCTTCATCTGCAGGCTATCAAAACATATCCACAAGGACTGCAAGATTGAAGAACACCTGTTTAAACTTGCAAGATCTACATGTAATTTTATATAACAACAGACTCATTTAATCAACCCCATTTTCAGCACACAGATGAATCATCCATCAAAATATTTTTTACTGTCTCACATTACACTGTGTGCAATCCTATAGAACCTGAGCATAATGTATTGTCCTTGAGACGGCATTCCTTGTGAAATCTTTTCTGTAGCTATAATAATTTGCAGAAAGCTACAATCTGTTATTTCTTTTGCATAGCAGCAATATGGCTAAAAAATGGGGAGGATAGTTTATTTCAATTTTAAACTGGTCTTATATAACAGAAAATATTCATTAGCAGTTTCCAGAGAAGGATACTTTTGATGCAGACTAAACTACGTGCTGAGATACCTCTACTACTTCAGACTGCCTTCGCAGTACAAATACAAGATCAGTCTTATTAGAGTTGCAGATTATTAAAATAACACAACAGGGTAGAAAGCTGGTGCTGACTTGACATGGACTTGCTAAGGGCAGTTCTTAAAGAGATTCTGACAACTCTTAGACACTGCTCTTAAAAGTATTTTTAAAGAAGTCCACCTCCACACAAAGCATCAAATGTTCTTACATTTTGAATGTGTGTTTGCACTGGAAAGAAGATGACTAAAAGCATAATCTGGAACCTTCCCTATTTGTAAAAAAGATGTAGTGTAAACCACCAGAGATTTACAATAATTCAGTACCTTTTCTACAGTACACTCTTTCTCAATATCTTCTTCTGCAAAGAATAAGATAAGACCCTAGTTCAGGAGTAATAAAGACACTGTAATAGGTAATGGACTTAATCATGTAAGGTGTTCTGCTTAGGCTAGATTAATCAGAGAGTTTGGACACAGCTACTATTCCCCCAATTGCACAGGGCGGCTGGGAAATGTACATCTGTCATTTTAGTTTTTTTCTGAGATGTTTAATCACAAGATTTAGAATGATAGAGTTTAGAAAGGGCAGAAGAGAAGTAGGAAACAAAAATTTATGTGAACTCTGCTGAATAACTATCATTTCATTTTGCAGCTTTTCTAAATGTAGTGTCTAGTCCATTCAGATGGCTGTTTACATCCAGTAGGATGTTTGTCAGACTTGATCTCCCCTTGTGTAGCTGTTCTGGGAAAGCTAATGAGAGGTAGGTAAAACACACTATTATAGACAGATGACCAAAATGTTTCTTTTTCACTTCTGAAAAGCAAACATAAAATAAGAACCATGCCATGCCTGAGTTTGCTGTTTTGCAGATATAGGATTCTTTTTTCTTGTTTACAGTTTTTGTTGTCAAAAGAGTATGACCTATGTGTAATTTGAATTCCTAGATCAAAAGTTGTATTTTTATTCATTTTTCTAGAATCCATAAGCAACCATGTTCTTCCTTCTAAACTTAAACTTTTTATCACCTTCTATAAAAGTTCTTGAGCAAATGTAGTGTTCTGAGCATTTAATGTGATTCTAAATTGTAAATCTCAGACATTAATAATCATAATGATAGGTAACACAAGATTAGAGAGTGTAAATCCTGAACTATTTATAAGGTGGTTTTTGGTTTTGTTTTCCTGATAGAGCAGCAGCTTTCCAGGGTGAATTCAAGCTATATAGAGCACTGTATTCAATAGTTCTACAATGGTACCATAGTCCTGAGTAAATATTGATAGCATAATGTAGTATGTGTCAAGATAAGAGAAGGCAGGTTTTTTTATAACTACAGCAGAATGGAATGCTTCATATCTTAGATCTGTTTAAGAAATTATACATTGAAAAAAAGATGATCTCAAGCGACATTTGACCAAGTTCAATTTCAGCCCTACTGTGTTGACACATTGTAATATGGACTGTATTTTTTCATGAACTTTGATAGTCTTCTCAAATACAGCATCATCAAGACAACATTGTATTCCAGGCATGTTCTTGAGGATTGCAAACATCGTTCTTTGAAAAATGGTGGGTGTTGATGAAGGTCTGTATAGTCATATTTAAAGTGGAAAAGACCAACACATAAATGTTTTGAGATCTGTGTCATACTTAGCAGCATTCTTTGGTGTCAAGCACTCTTAAAATAAGAAAAAAAGAACAATTTTACTTCACAAATAAAGTATTGCAAATAATTTCTCAGTTAGTGGAAATGGATGGCTGCAATCACAGCAGTTCCTTAAAGCTGATACAATACTTTAACCTCACTGAGAACACTCAACTACTTCGTTGCTGTCTTAGAACTAGATTTTAAGCCTTTGGAATAAAACATCTCTCACTTAAAATGGTAAGTGTTATAATTTTTACAACACATAACTGATATTAGTTTGACTTTTAATCTTGTGAGCAAATCTTTTTCTCAAATAAACTTTTTCCATTGAAGTTGTTAATTGTTAAAGCAGAATTCAAGAGTCTGTGGTATAGTAGTGTTTGGTGATTTTGAAATGATTTGCTATCTGCATAAGCACAGCAGTAAATCAATTTTTGTTTAGGACATGAATATCACTGTGCACAATACACAATCCAGCAGGTGTTCAATAGGAATCAGAAGTCATATTTACTTGCAGAGAGTTTACCACAGGAATTTTGTTCTTCGGTAGCTCTCTGGATTTAATGTAGGTTTAGTACACAGTAAACCTCTAAAACATTTTAGGTAAATAGATTTATGTCAGTATAGAGACTGTTGGGCCAGTTTCCAGCACTAACTTGGCGGAATGAAGATGACCTCCTAAGACAGTAAAAATATTTAGAATATGCATTATTGCATACACACTGTGTTTGGGATTGCTTATATCCACACAACATTCTTTCTCAGTCACATCATATAGCTGCTGTTCAAACTGTGTGATAACAATACCTCCAATTTTTCTAATACTGGTTGCATTAGTATTGTTTTGCATAGCACAGCACAGTTTTAGAGATTGTTTTGCTTAGCATAGCAAAATTGCATATATTTTGTATTGGTGTCTACCAATAACATTTTTGTTTCTTGCAGCTTTTTTATACTTTTTTTTTTCCTTTTTGCCCTTTCCTTTTTTTTGTCTGTATTATGAGTTTTGGGGGTGGTGAGATTTTTGTTGGTTTTTTGGTTTTGTTTTTTTTATAAGATATCTTTTATGTGAGATCTGTAACAGTTATTTGAACAGTTCTTGCTTTATCCTCTCTTAGGAACATTGCTTCCACCATGCATTTACAGCATTCTCCTAGAGAAGCTGGTTGATCATGGCTTGGATGGGCATACTCTTTGCTGGGTAAAAACCTGGCTGAATGGCTGGGCCCAAAAAGTTGTGGTGAATGGAGTTCAATTAGTTGGCGGCTGGTCACAAGTGGTGTTCCCCGGGGCTCAGTATTGGGGCCAGTCTTGTCCAATATCTTTATCAATGATCTGGATGAGGGGATTGAGTGCACCCTCAGTAAGTTTGCAGACGACACCAAGTTGGGCGGGAGCATTGATCTGCTCGAGGGTAGGAAGGCTCTGCAGAGGGACCTGGACAGGCTGGATCGATGGGCCCAGACCAATTGTATGAGGTTCAACAAGGCCAAGTG
>NW_008794490.1:757439-775400 GCF_000699145.1 Aptenodytes forsteri
GGAGAACAAGTCTGATGAGGAGCGGCTGAGGGAACTGGGGTTGTTTAGCCTGGAGAAAAGGAGGCTGAGGGGAGACCTTGTTGCTCTCTACAACTCCCTGAAAGGAGGTTGTAGCGAGGTGGGTGTTGGTCTCTTCTCCCAAGTAACTAGCAATAGGATGAGAGGAAATGGCCACAAGTTGCACCAGGGGAAGTTTAGATTGGACGTGAGGAAAAATTTCTTTACTGAAAGAGTGGTTAAACATTGGACCAGGCTTCCCAGGGAAGTGGGTGAATCCCCATCCCTGGAAGGATTTAAAAGACGTGTAGATGTGGCATTTAGGGACATATCTTAGTGGTGGACTTGGCAGTGTTAGGTTTATGTTGGACTTGAAGATCGTAATGCTCTTTTCCAACCTCAATGATTCTATAATTCTATGATTCTATGTCATTTTCATAGTGCTCTTTGCCTAAGCATAGATACCTAGTGCCATTACACACTTCACCAGGCATGAGACGTGCATGAGGCTTGCAGATATAGCACAGAACCAACTCCAGAAGCCTAAGCCATTCTGAGAAGTAGCTGAGGACCTGGTGGATACCAGATTAGTCTCAATGGGTAATAGATACCCATGTTTCAGCAGTTAAACCCCTCTTTTATAGTCAACAAAGGGAGATGACATATCTAGAGGACAATCCACCCAGCAATGAAATGTGTCTAGAATAGATGGGATGGGATCAATTCTGCCTGGTAAAGAGTCTAAGAGATCAATTCACTTGCTTAAACACAGGCATCTAGTGCCATATTAAGTACCCTAGAGTTTTTCCAGCTCTTCTCCAGTTCTATCTCCAGAAGAGCACAGGTTGTGTAGTACCTGTCAGCTGCATGTGGATACCTAGGTGTCTCAAATGGCATGAGTCACTTAAGTTTAAGCAACCCTGGATACCTAAATTAGGCAACTAATTTTCATCTAAACTGAGGACAAGCATAATCCATCCCATTTAAATGGGTGTAACCTTATATAAGCTCATGCAAACCTATGTAAGCTCAAGTATGTGTTCTTTAATAAGAAAATAACTATTTAAATAGTTTTCTATGAGCTGATTTCAAATTATCTTAGTTGTCATACTTCTAAGCTGGTATGCGATAACTTTTTTCTAGGCAGCAAATGGAGTTCTGTTGACTCAATTCTGTATATGTTAGCAAATTGTATCACATTTAGCAGATCATTAGCTTTATGCACAGAAGTATTTTATGTTATGAATGCGCTATAGTCTTTTAGCATCTGATAGGGGAAACGTAACTTTAAACATATCTTCTGCTACAAGGCAATGTAGACTCAGCACACACTTGGATGCCTCGGGACGTTTTTTTCTTATGACTTGTTACCACGTAGTTTTCAGATCCCCTGACCCAAGCATTAAAAATGGAATTACCGACTATCCATTTCTTTGCAGTGTAGCAGGACGGTCTCATCACTCCTTCTGTTGTGTAGACAAGTGAAAAGAGTAAATTATGTTCTAAAACATTAAGTATACTAAGAAAAAGAAATGTGCAGTAACCACACCACACACCAAGGACAATAAATTTAGATAGATTTTTCCTTTTTTATTTACACAGATTATTTGAGTGTGCCCCTCCATTTTTTAACAAAAAAACCCAAGATGGTAACTTTAAAATGATCTCCAGACTGCTTATAAGAGCTGCCAGGACAAAATGATGACCAGGTCTAAGACTGCAAAGCCATACAGCTCCATCCCATCAACAAGAAATGAAGGTTAAAACTTTCTTGTCTACTTCCTTTGCAAAATGTACTCCTGGGAGTAGTTCAGAATACTGTTTCACAGGCAACAACCTCTTCCCTGACACACAGCCTTACTAGGTTCAATGTAGGCCTATGCAGAAAACTGCTCATATAGTGTAGGTTTTATTTTTTGAGAAAACGTCAAGAGCAAAAGTGAAGAGCACAGTCTCAAAGCTTGTACACACATACACACACAAAAGCTAATTCCAAATTGCACCATTTGTGTAAGAAAAAACTTCCAAAATAGCCTTCCTAATCTACACAATTTATGATGCTATATTTTTCTTTATCTTCTCTTTAGTTTTGAGCATTGTTTATAACTATTTGTAGGACAACAAATAAATAAGTAGTTCTGGGATTTTTTATTGTTCCTATGAATGTTATTGACATTATGAGACATCTGGCATTCTAGACATGCAACTGTATTTGCAAGTGGGGGGAGTAGGAGAGAGAATATATTTGAACACAAAACCAACAGCTGAAGTGTGGCCTAAAAATAAAACAGGGACAAATGGAGGCTCCTAGGAAAGAAATCCTGGTAAAACCTCATAGATTCTTTAGACCTTTTTGTCAGAGATTAAATATCTGTTTGCTTTCTAACATACAGTGAGTTCATATTCCATCTTTATGCTACCAGTATAATAAACACAGTCAACAGAAAAGTTTGTGTGCGTGTCTACTTGTGCTACACAATAAATTTTTAGTGTCCAACAGTAAAACTCAGATGCTACAGACTTGTACTCAGGTAGGTGCATCTGAGGAGTTTTCACAATCGCAATCTATATATGAAGAGGTGAAAATATGTAGTCAATTTTCTTCACAGAATTAAAAATAAAGGCAAACAAATTCCTATAGTGAACAAAGTCAGAAGTTATCAGGTTAAAAAAATATGGGAATGAATTATTTCTCATAGTAATTAAAAATCAGCCAAAGAGTTAAAAATATAAATAATTAAAAATTAGCCCCCAAAAATGAAAACCTCAGCAGAGACCCAGTCTCAGAAGAAAAATAAAGTACTACAGAAATGACAAGAAAATCTGAAAAAAACAAAATGTCAAAAAGAAAGTTTTATAAAACAATTAAGTTCTTTCAGTTATATAACTATTTAAGTGTTATTACATTGAATATGTTTACAGCCCTCTAGAGAAATAAATTATATACTTGAAAGCCCAAATGACCCTTGCTCAAGACGTACCATTGACTAAAGGTTTAGATTACTATCAGCCTGCATCAAATAAATTTCTTTGTAGAATGGAACCATTAAAAACCAGGGGTAACTTTCTTAGCAACTCTTTGAGTTGTAGACTTCAGTTCAACTTCTAGAAAACCTGAAAGCAAATCATTACTTTGACTCTGATTCTGTGCAAATTTTACAGTTTCTTTATACAGAGGCTACATCGGTGCTGTTAATTGGAGACTGAAGAGAAACGTATATCAATGCACTATGTAATTTATATCCTTATTATACACACACACATAAATCACTAGTATTTATATGTGTTTAGGAAGTAATAAAACTAAAGGAAAAAATCAAGTAGCAAACTAAAGAAAACCTGGATTAGAACTAAAACTGGTGCAAACTTTTGAAGAAGTGAAAAAAAGGATAATAGCTGTGAAGGAAAACCTAACTTACTCCACCACCTCTCTGAAAAAAGAAGCAAAGATACAGTTCCAAACCATGTAGAAGTTAATGGTAATCTATATGGTCAGGGAGAAGAACTTGCAGTATCAAAAATATGTTTATTTCTAAAAAACAAGAAAACAACCAACCTCCTCCCCCAAAAAAAACCCCAACAAGAAATAAAAGAAAAAACAGGGGAAAAAAGAAAGATCCTTTATTTTCAAAGGTGGTGAAAACATGAAGCGGCATTTACTTTTATTATATTCCAGTACTAAACGAACAGGAACTTTGCATACTACCACAAAGTAACATTTTAACATTCTTGTTAGTGAATACTTGTGCTAATTTTAGGAAGAAAGGGATAAGGGATACAATCCTATTTTTAGCTGTAGTACCAAAGTAACATAACTCTGGCCCAATTAGCATCTTCCTGATTTTTAGTCTTACACTCCTATGCGTTAAGAAATGAGAAAGATTGTAAAATAGCATGTTCTGGGGTTGACACTTAATTTTCACTGTTAAGTAAATTTCTTACTGCCAAGTTATAAACCCTTGAAATATAGAGTTTATAATATAAGTACTGCTACAACCTTGAATATAACTGAACAAATGACACAACTATAATTATGCCTGTGAGAAACATAATAATGTATTCTGAACTCATAATTTGGTCCTTTTTTTTCTATAATTGCATTTTTACTTTCTTTTTAAATGAACCTTTATAATTTTATAAACAGCATGGTCTTCTCACTAAAAATTAGATTGGCTTGTCCTTTGTTAGCACTGAATTGCTTAGCTATATACACCCTCCTTCTCTCCCTTTATTATTTCTGCAGTCATTTGAGACTGTGTGATACAGAACCAAGTCCAAAAACAGTTTTCAAGTCCTTTAAGTTGAAGCTCTAAATGTCCCCCATGCTTGACCTAACCATTTAATATTTTTTGAAGAAAAAAACTCATTAATCAAAGTTACAAAACACTTTGAAAAAAATATAGGGAGGCCCAGACCAGTTGTTTGGTTTTTCTTTAATTTAACTTCAGCAAAGCCTGTAGCAAAGCTAATTGTCACTTCCTTCAGTGAATCATTTCACTGAACCAAAACACTTCCTTTTCAAGGTCATTAATGTGATTTCAATGTGATTAATCAGCTTAGGAGACACCTATTTCTCTCTGCTAGAACGTGGATGTCCTGGTTTTGGCAGGGATAGAGTTAATTTCCTTCCTAGTAGCTGGTACAGTGCTGTGCTTTGGATTTAGGATGAGAACAAAGTTGATAACGCACCCATGTTTTAGTTGTTGCTAAGTAGTGCTTACACTAGCCAAGGACTTTTCAGCTTCCCATGCTCTACCGACTGAGAAGGCTGGAGGTGCACAAGAAGCTGGGAGGGGGCACAGCCAAACTGGCCAAAGGGACATTCCATACCATGTGACGTCATGCTCAGTACCTAAACTGGGAAGGCTGGCTGGGGGGGCCGCTGCTCGGGGACTGTCTGGGCTTATTATTATTATTTTATTTCAATTATTAAACTGTTTGTATCTCAACTCATGAGTTTTTCTCACTTGTGCTCTTCTAATTCTCTCCCCCATCCCATTGGGGAGGAGTGAGAGAGCGGCTGCGTGGTGCTCAGTTGCCAACTGAGGTTAAACCACGACAGTGGAAAATGAGAAACTATATGAGAGTACATACCTAATATTGGGAGGATTACAGGCTTTAAGATGCTTCATCTTCTACTAGAGAGAACGATTAGTCAAAATTTTAAACTCTCGTATTTGTCTCATTTGTCTGTTTTCACTTTTTTTCTTTTAGCTTCTCAGATGCAATAGTGAATTTCAAGTTGTACTAACAGAAGTAATTAGATCATCTAGTCTGACCTTCTGTATAACTGGCCATCAAATCTCTTCTAGTTCTTTCTTTTAATGATTATGACAACCTGTGTTTGTCATTAATTATAAACAAAGAATTTTTGAGGAAAAAAAAACTTTAAAAATCCTTCTATTTTTATATAATAGAGTTGATACCAAACCTAACAAGACAGCAGATATTCACAGCATTTTTCATTTAACTCAAAAGAAATAAAATAAATGAATAAAAAACCAACCAAAAACCAAACAGCCACTTATTTGAGCAGGACTATTCATATCTAAACAGTATTCACCATCCCCTTTTTCCCAGATTGCAGCAACACCAAATCAAGATCAAATAGTTATGCTACAGTTGGTCTCCAGAAAATCTTGTAGCTCAGGCTATACACATTCCTTTTCCTTTGACAACAGCTTTGACTTTACGTATTCCCCACTTCATACACCCTGACTGTATGCTCCTCCCTGTGAAACACACCTTTGTTTGTGCCAACTCTACAGTTTGCAAAACTATGTTATATATCTGATTAACAAGCCAGTTCAGGATAAACAGACCTGTGAATAATAGTCCTGCAAAAAGGAAACATTTTGTTATTATTCTATGAAAAATTTAGAAGCTTATTACAAACTTAGAGGTCTTAAAATAACGATAGAACAAAATATATGTGTAGGTCTCATTAATTTTCTTACTACATGAAGTCTATAGAAACTTCTTAGAAATATAGCTTAAGGTTTCCTTCATTTATGCAGGTGCTGTTGTACGTATTCTCAACAATTACCCCAAAAGACATTGTGCATTACTCAACAGATCTAGAGATTGGTCTGAAAAGTTTTCATTTTTCATTATGCTTTTGTGTTCCCTATTCAGTCAATGTAATTTTTTAAATTATCAGAACACTAAGAATGCCAGCCTCTTTTAAATACATTCCCAAATCCATCAGGAATACAGACTGAAGATTTTTAAGCTTTTAAAGCTGTAATGCAATTAACTAAAATGAATACATAGTGATTAATGAATCTGAAATTTATCTTCAAATGCTTTCTCTTCCATTGCTATCTAATTGAATAATTATAGTGTGGTCTTAGATTTTATCCTCTGACCTTAAGCAACTTTCATTCTAAAGTATGAGCAATCTACAGGAGAGAAAAAAAACAACTAAACAAACAAAAAAAACAACCCACCCCAAACCCCACAAAAAACAAAGCAAGGCTGACTGAACGAGAGAGATAGGCAAATGTCTACAAATTTCTGATAGGAGAGAGTAAAGACTACGGAGCCAGACTCTTCTCGGTCACACCCAGTGACAGGACAAGAGTTAATGGGCATAAATTTAAGAAAATTCCACTCAAGCATCAGAAAAAAACTGTTACTGTGGTGATGGTGGTGAAACACAGGAACAGGTAGCCCAAAGAGGTTGTGTTGTCTCCATCCTTGGAGATATTCAAAACCCTGCTGAACATGGTCCTGCATTGAGTAGGATGATGGACTAGATGATCTCTGGCGCTCCCTGGCAACCTCAGCTGTTGTGTGAAAAAAGAATCAGCACATTCATAGCACTGCTACCATTCACCTAGGTACCAGTAGAATTCAAATCTATTTTTCTACATCTACTATTCTATATCTTTTTTTCTGTCCTCTGTTGTTTGAACAGGTTGCTGATTCCATAGTCCTCAACTCAGAGAATTCACAAAAATGTAAACAAATCTGAATTAATCTACCCAGTACATGGTAGTGGTATTGTCACACAAAAAAATAAAAACCAAGCATGAAGAGAAGGAAGAATTGCTGGTCACCTCTTGGAAAGGCAATGGTACAGCTTTCCCTAAAAACTCTTGCAAATCTAAGTCCTACTAGAGATCTTCTTTGAAAGGTGAATGCAAGGAAGGAGAAACACTTCTTGAGGCTACTGGATTGCCCAGCATCAGGTGGAACATTATCATCAAATAAAAAGAACGAAGTATGTAACAAGGGTTAAGGCAAAAGGTCTTTTTGCATCCAGCATGCTATTTCCAACAGTGGTTATCAGTAAACTGACAGTATGAAGAAAAAAAAAAAAAAGTGTAGTGATGCTTTCTAAAAACATTTGTCTAGCATCCATAAGTCTACACTTCAAAGATTCATGGACCAGAGATAATATATTTGTATTTAATACCTCTTTTCTTTCTTGTATTGCTTCCTTTTTATTCAAATCCTTTTTATCGAAAGTTACAGTTTTGAGGAAGCCTATACAGTGTTATTCACAGAAACATTTCTGGAAATCACAAAAGTAATAACTTTTTAAAAGAGTTCATGCATCAGACTCATAGATTGCTTAGGAAAGTACTTATAATCCTGAAATCAATGTGGAAAATGACAAAGTTTAAGTTCCTGAATGTACACAACTGTATGAACTGGACAACTAAATACTGCAATGTGTATTAGGGACTGATTTTGGACAGCTCTACAGATTAAACACTTGATTGTTAAAAATGGTGTTTGTTCGTTTAGGCTGATTTTGCATCATTAAGATAGAAAAGAGTTTCAAGCACTCTTGAAAAATCTGAATGATTCACACTTTTTTAAAAAAATTCATCTCACCTTACTCTTTTCCCTTGTCAGTATGTGAAAGGAGCTTCCCCTACTGTCAGTATTGCAAAAAAACCAGAACAAAACAAAACAATCTAAATTAAAAATCTTCATGTGAGGCAAAAGAAACCCAAATTGTGTTCTCAAGAGAAGCAGAGGGACACTTCCCTGAGGCATAAAGTAGTCATCATATATCAGACATCAAGATAATGACAAATTATAATTATTAAATTTAATACAATACCAGTAAATATTGCCTGATCTATTATGAATGGTATTTGTACATAAGAAAATGCTTTGAAAAATAACATCAATGAATGGTGGGATGGAAGCAAATCCTGCCTTCCTTTCTGTGAAACTGAGGAAAGTTGTGCTTAGGGATCTAACTGAATGTGTTTCATCTTGTAGTGTTCTTCTGTTGTTTACATTATTATCATCATGTAGAAGAAATATGGAACCAGTCCATTTAAAGTGTCTAAATTTTTCTTTATTATACATACTATTTTCTAAACTTATTGGCTAAATATTTCCATCTTTCCTGACTTTTGAATTTTCATCCTGTCGAATGTTTAAAATAATCTACCCTTACAGAACCAAAGGGGAAAAATCATAAAATAAAATGAAGTTTAACTAATCTACTAAAACTAAATTACTACTAATTTATTAAAACTAAAACACAGTCAGTTTATCACATCAATAAGTTTGACTGTCTTGTCTCTGAACATTCAAAAACTAAAGCTTTTCTTCTAGAATGTTTATGCTTTGCACAGCTTAGAACAAGTCTAAGAGAAATGGCAGAGAAAGAATAAAAGTTTCTAAAAAACATAGCTTATCTTTTCATTAACTAAGCAACATACAAAAATATCTGTTCAAATTTCACAAGGCTTCACTGAGGTAGAACTGACTTGTAGAAAAACTGATTAAATTTTAATTGATTTATTTGTCCTCATCTTTGATAAAAATAAAATGTGGATGTCTGGAATAATTTTATACCATCACACTTGATATCAGTCTCCTCCAACAAATATGCCTTAAAATGACTTTTTGCAGTAACCCTGCTACTGAAGTACATCATTTTACCAATTCTTTGCTCCACTTTCATGCATGTGAAAACAATTTCAAATTTTATAATCTTCACATAAGATGTCTTATATTATCTCAGATAGGAGGAAGGCAAAATGCAAGGATGGTAGGAAGAAGACTGAGCTGGAAAACTAAGTAGCATTTTGGCTACCTTATTGACAAAGACACATCACATGACAAAAATAATTTTGAAATAAATATTTTCAGTTAATAGTTGATGGACAAAATAAAGTGAAGTGAGTTTATCTAATCGAATCTAATTTAATCTAACATATAATTAGTGGAAAAAGACAAAAACTTGGAAAAGAAGCCATCCCAAGACTAAAGAAGATGGGATTAATTGTCCCGTAAAAGTGGGGATGAGGAGCTGAGGAAACCAGTTTTTAACACTCCTAACATATAAATGACTTAATTATGATGAATCTCTATGATGAAAGCTAACCATGTTTCACTTTGAAAAAAAAAGTATTAAAAGTTATGTTACAGTATAGTATACAGTAAATAGTTTTTCAAGGTTTGCTTTTCTTGTCCTTTCTTCCCACTTTCTCATAAAAGTATGTTTTAAATAAATTAAATTGTAGTTTCTAAAAGGCTTACATGTTCCTTGAGGCCACAGGGAGTGCTGCATTGATCAGAACTGCATTCACAGTAGACTCTAACCTACTGCAGTGTAAACTCATCCTTGGTGCATTATTGCTTTTAGCTTTGGGAGGCCTTATGGCACTGATTCAGCAACAATCTGTTAGTATATTACAGAAGCTTGTTTCTTTGAACTGGGTAATTAAGAGTCTAAAAAATCTTTGGTTCTCAGTGTCTTATATGGCTTAGAGAGAGCTTGTTGCCAATAGAATTTTGTGACCAAAAGTAATGGTAATTGGACCAATACCTGAGAAGGTGATTATTGTTTTCTTGTAGTTTTCTTGGGAACTGTATTTCAGGAGGCTAGTACTTTTCTTTCAATAACAGGTGTTAATAGTATCAATGATGGAGGTGTCTAGAGATCCTGTTTTTCTTCTGTGTGTGAGGAACAGACAGAAAATCTTTTTCTTAAAAAAAAAAAAAAAAATACAAAAATTGGCTGGACTTATATCATCTCAATTTTCCTGTAATGGTGGATATGAATGTTTCAAAACTGAAGAAGGAATACATGAAACTTGTAACTTTTTTTAAGTCTGTTTTCTAAGACCAGTTCTGTTTATACTTTAATTCTGGTTTATATTTTAGTCCAATTTTATTTCAATTACTATTAGGTCTGAATTAGGTAAAGATAGTTTGAAAAAATTAATAGGAGCTGTCATTTTCCTGATACAGACAATAAGAAATGTTGTCTTCCTTTACAGTTATAAGTGTCTTATTTTCCTTTATGTCTATATACTTCCAGAAAGCCTGGTTCTTTAACATTTATGTTAAAAAAATTAAAAGAATACTGCATAAATGACAGGAATTTATTGGTTATGAAAACATTTAGAGAGGAATTAACTGTGTTGAATGTGTTTATTTGTGAAGTCTATCATGACTTAACTGAACAGTTCTGTATCCTGATTATGTCAATAATTCTCTTTCCCCCCCCCCTTTATTTTCTCTGCATTCAGCCCTTACAGGGATTCCAGTGAAGCATTTCAGTCTTGTAATTTTCATATTTCTCCATATAACTTGTGTATTTTTGGTACTTTTCTGGAAGGTATTTGTCACCTCACAGCTTAATCTAAACATCCTCAAAGAACTTACTTAAATATTCCAACTGAATAATTTCCAGATCACTAACAGAATTATTAACAAGTAATTCTCGCTATTAAAGGGTTTATAGAATATATTCTTTGGCATACTACAAACACATTCAAATATGCTGAAACTTTTAACATATTAAAGATGGACAAGATTTCCCTTAAATACAAACATCTGCAAAGCAGAGGAAAAGACTGAAATATGCTCAGGTGAAAAAAAGGCTACAGAAGAAAAAGTTTGGAGCAAATGATAAACAGTCAGCAGTGGATTCTTCTGTCCTGCCAACATCTGTTGGGAATATATTACTGAAATTGCTGCTTTTAGCAATGACTCATGTAGGACAGAGCAAGAGAGAAATGAGGCTGCATTGTCCTGGGAGGAATCAGGCAAATGCACTGCTTGAGACACGGTAGTTAGAGCAGTCCTGTCACTTTCAGTCAAAACTGCGATTGTTGTAGAAAGAGATCTGCATATTCTTTTTCTTTTTAAAGCACTGTAAATCCTTCAGTATCCTGACTGGGTTAGGTAAAGTTTTCTTCATTTTTCCTTCTTATTTTATTACATATTCCTGCATAAATGGCTCCAGTGCAGCTGCATCTCTGTCTACTTAAATATCTGTAAATGTTCCATTGCTCTCAAAACAAAACAAAAAAAAAACAAAAAACAAAACAGAAAATCTACAAGTCTTATTTTTTCATTGAAAACAAAGCAATTAAGGGGAAAAAAAAAGTTCTCAGTTCTTCTAAATAAATATACCTGGGAAATACCAGCCCAACAAAGCCAACATATTTTCTAATAAAATTTTACTTTTTTCCCCTCAATTTCATCAAGGTTTCAAGAAAAATTAAAAGGAGATTCTTCTGTGAGATAAAGAATGCAGAATTTTAAGAACTGTTCCTTCTTTTAAAAAAAATAAATAAAATTATTTGGAGAGTTACCAATGCAACTGATAATAGCTTCAGTACCATTTATGAATGAATGAAGTAGCTGCTTCTACACCCTTCAGTACTATGCAAATGTGCTCCACTAGAAAAATAACAAAAAGGGCAAACTATGGGGTTTTTTTCCTAATCTAAAAAAAAAAAAAAAAATCTTTCTTCATATTCACCATTTTCTTTTCATGGTTTTATAGTTATATGTCAAAAAATTTCTGTGTAGGAAGTTAAATGAAACCTTTTAATGACAGTAATTTGAATAAATTACGTCTACTCTTTATTGTAATATAGATACAATTAATTGTATGATAGTAATTATCCTGCATATGTATTTCATTAGATTACCAACTAACTACTCTGAATTTTAAATAGTAATTGAAATACATTCAAATTTATCTTCATAAAACAGCATTGAAAAACACAGGAAAGTTGCTAAAAGTTCCTTTTAATAGTATAATAAAGTAATCATTGCTTCTGGTCTAAGGTTTTTTCTTTTTATCCTTTGAGTGTGTATAATCTTACTTTTGCAATTAGTCTTCATATCATTACATGTAATGATTGAAATATAATGGCTGACTGAAGAAAATGACTGCCCTTTACAAAGAAATTTCTCCAGGACAGATATTCTTCTTCCTATACATATAAAAGACCACAGTCAGAAGAATTTGAAGATAATTTTTTAGATTAATATTGATTTCATATTCAAACTGGTTAAAAAAATTAACTAGTACTTTTAATAAATTAATTTATTTTGAATAGAATGAAGTAATAAAGTAATAAGATCCTAAAAAGGATTAAAACTTTAAATATGTATGTTAATAAGAAGCCAAAATATTTCATGTTATTGTATTTCTAATATAGTAGATTTTAGTACATAATATTCTGATACTGGATGCAAGTAGTTTTATTATGTGAATATTAAGGGATGATATTGTACAGAATGTAAATATGAGCTAATTCTTCTTGTCTATGTATTTCAGAATAAGATTTGTTTAAGGTCAGAGGTTGCATGGTAAAGACACAGTAAAGAGGTATTGTTTGTTTGTTTGTTTGTTTTCTATTTTTTTCCTGATCTCCACAGAATATTGTTGCATGTTGTTTTAATTATCGTATGCAATACGGACACTTTTATGCATCTATATGAAAAAAATATATTGTGAGTTTGGAGTGAACTATTGTGTGAAACACTTAAAGATGACTGCTGAAAAGGTCTGTATACCCAACAGATCATTAAAATTGCAAACTTAGTTTTCCATTAACATTTTCTATTTTGGCATCTTAAAAAGGGTGGAAGTTGATTTCAGCAGAACATCCTGTGGGGAAATTAGTTCATTTTGCTAAAGTATCTTAATAATTACAGTGACATCAAGGTTAATTGCTTAATCTGTATTGCCATAGTGCAGTCCTGTAGAAATCCCAACACAATCTGTTCTATAATTAGTGCCAGAATATCCATATATAGAACAAGCTGTAACCTGAATAAATAAAGAACAGATATGATTAATAAATAAGATTTACCAAAGTGTGTGTGTGTTTGTGTGTGTGTGTATAAATATATATATATATGAAGAGAGGGTGTAGATTACAGAAAACAGAGCTCTTACAAACACGGTATATTAAACCTTTGAGGAGTATAAATAGCTGAGGTAGAAAATAACTTCAAGCAAGATGTTTCTTCTCCCTATTCTTTTTCTAGTTCCAGAATGTGATTGCTAGCCAACACCATCAGATTTGTGTCAGGTGCCATTTTCATAATGCAGTACATTACAATAGTCAAAATATGCTTAGCTCCTAAATAAGGTGAATAGAGTTTTGTCAGCAAAATGTAGCAATTAAGTTATAGAAAACGTTCTTCTTTCATTTGAGTACATTCAAATTGGATGTATACACACTTTGTTTTTACTCTTCAGGGCAATTACTATTCAGGTCCTTCATGTTTCTTCAAAATGTCAACAACTTGATTAACTCAGTTGAAAATGCAAAAATTACAGAAACATCTAAGTTGTGCATGAACAACCTAGTGGTGTTTAAGTATTTGTTATTTAAACCTAGTATTTAAAACTAAAATTGACTTTTGGTTGCCAGTGTCAATAGCTGGCATAAAGTAGTTGCATATGACACGTAAAAAAATTGTATTGTACGATATTCTACAATATCTGTACAATAAAAATATTGTATTGTACAATATACACCTTCATCACACTATGTTGAGTATCTGAAGTTCTTAATGATGCTGAACCTAAAATGGCATAGTTGAACTAGTAGTTTAAATTTCTGGTCTCAATATTCCTTACATGCACAAAGTGGGCCTTATTTGATAGAAATAACAATGTTCCACCAAGTCAATAAAAATGCACTAATTCATAGCAAGTAACACCCTGGCTGTTATCTTCCTTCTCAAGAATGCTGAACAATTTCACCAAGATCAACCACGTAAATTAGAGACTCCCTCAGAAGTGGTATCAGAGTTATCTGGGAAAGGAACACATCACTCCAAATCCCTCACCTCTTCAACAATATTATATTAAAAAAAAAAAGAGTGTGTTTGAAATTAAAACAAAAAAGGACTTTTTCACTATATCATCACTCTTTTCTTCATTACTCTGTTCTTCTTTTTTTTAATGGATGTGTTATTGGTTTTGTTTCTGTCACTTCACAGAACTGGCCAGTCTAGCATCGAGTTTTGGTGATGAGATTATTATTCTTTCTTTTTCTTCATACTGAGTTTCTCCCATCTGGCATTCCTGTCCCATTTCATTGCATCCATTTGACTGCGTCCATTTCACTGATTTTCCTCTTTCTGCACTTTATCTTTCCACATGGATTATATGTTCCTAAATACTTCTCCATTTCTGTATTATTATTTTTATGTGCAAATACTCTATTTTATTTATTATGCAGTAGTTCTTTTGTGTATTTTCTCCATAGGACTTCCTTCTGAATGCCCTAAACGCACAGTAATAGTTTTCTCCATGCTACTACCAGAAACTGATAGACTTACTATGCTTTGCTTGTCCCATGTCAGAAACAAGGTGGTCAGAGTTTATAAAGTAATTGTGAAGATTCTTCTACTTCATCTTTGGATTTAATTTCAATAATATTGCTTATTACTGAGCTTACAGATTTGTATTACATTGGCACACTTCCTTAACACATGATCCCGTGCAGTTTTATTGACTGTTCAAATTCTGAAGATATGCCACACCGAGGAACAATGTGGTGCCCCTGATAACTCAGGATGACACGATGTTTCCCTTCCTCTTCTCTGCTCCTTTTTGGAATCTGTGGGTTTATTTGCACATTACTGCTTCATATTAGTCATCAGTTCTTGCCGAATGCTTATTACATCCGAGGCAGAAGCTGTGAGTTACTCTGCATTAGCTAACATGGTTTTCAGATAACCAGTATCTGGAGACAGAAACCAGTAACTGGATCTGTAATAGTCAGCTGTATAACTGATCTTATTTTCAGAAGGGTTATAAAGGGAAGTTTTAAGGCATTCACTAAGTATGCAGCAACATACAAAAGAAATTCTTCTTTTAATGACCTTTAAAGAAAAAGGAAGTTCTACAGATTATATCTATTCCATTTTTACAGAAATTGGGATAAGTAAATCACAGCCAGCACTAATCTCAAATCGGCACCTCTGAAAAATATGGCAATGGAACAAAACATGTTCTATCATCCTTTATTGCATGTTTTCTACAGCAGAACTGAAATGTAGAGCTTGTATCCTTGAAAATATACACTTCTTACACATCATAGGATATACATTCCACTATCAATGTTAAGCCCATCGCTCAAATGTTGGTTGATCTCAGCCTAACCTGATGATGGTTAGATTGCTTTAGATGCTATGACTTGTACTTTAAGGGAGTTGAGGAGGCAAATTAACCCTAGTTTTACAAAGGGGAGAAATCTGTCCTTACTGCTCTCAAGCGCATATTCTCCAAAGTGTGATCATTAAATAAGGAAATGTCTCCAATGACACATACTTTAAATTATGCAATATTTAAATTTGCAAACATAATTTTCATCTGCCTTGCCAGACTCTACCCATCTATGTAACTATTTGTGTAATTTTGAAGACATATACCTTTACATCATATAGATGCCATAGATATATGGCATATATAGATATGTAAATGCTTTGTTAGTACTTTTTAATTTGGCAACTTTTAAAATAACCATTTTTTAAAGCAGTAACTAATTTAATTTTCCTCCATTTTACTTAGTTATTGCCTCTTATTCAGTGTTTAATCATCTCCAGGGAAACAGGAATCAACTCTCCCACATTTTGCAGTAATTTTCATTTAAATTGTTTCTCAGCTAAACACCACTTTAATTTTGAATGTTCGTACTACACTGTGGGAATCTATGCAATTTACAAAGCATTTACCATAGCAGTTGAGAGGCTGTTCTTGAGAAATTTCATATGAATCTCTCACCTCAACAAAAATTCTGTTCTTTCAATTCCTTTTAAATCAGGTTAGCAGTTGCTAACCTGGTAAGTTTATTTTGGCAGTCAAACTACAATTAGTAACCTGCAGTATTATCAAAGAAGAAAGCTGAAACTTAGCACAGCAGTGAGTCTATACTTGCATATAATTGCAGCTTTCTTTTTCTTTTCCACACGAGTCAAAACATTAACAACTTGCAAAAGACTGAGAGTCTTAGTAAAGTCCTAAGCTTTTTAAAAAGCATATTTTAACATGCTTGCAGCTGAATAATATTATTTGGTTCTCTATTTTCCTCTCCTTGTCACCATAGATACTGTTTAGAAAAGTTTTATAGCTTGTGAGATACCATCCCAGTTGAAATCAGGTAGCCACTAACAGGAAAACTACTTCTTAGCTTTGTCGATTACTTACTGCAATGTATTAAACTTTATCCTTTATTTTAAAAGTGCATGGGACCATTTGGTTTGTGCTCTCTCGGAAACCTCTTTGGTTTTCTTTCAAAAATATATACAGCAGAAGCTGAGGTGAGATCCAGTTAAATGAGAATTAGTTGATTTTTAAACTCTGCTAACAAACTGACTTTTAGTTCAGTATTTCTAACTTTTGATAAGAGCCCATCATAGGCAGGTAAGTTCTTTCGACCTGTGCAGTGATTTCAAATTTCAGTAAGAAACTGAGAAAAGAGAATATTTTTACTTATTTATTTTAAAAATACCAAATATTAGATAATAAAAGATTGATTACTCTATGTTTATACATAATTCAAATCCACATTCATATTTAACAAGTACTAAGCAATTTTTTTTTTCCCAGGATTTAGTGTACAACATTAAGGAATGTGTTTACAATGTACCTCCTGTCATTTTCACCGTGGAAGATATCTGCTGTTCAGTCTTAAAAGGTCACACAGTCTTGGCTTCCCTGACTTAATCAATATGGACTACATGTCTCTGCTTCAGAATAAACAGCCACTGCTGCCTCTTCTTCTTTTTCCAGACGAAGTACTGCGTTATTCCTGATCTTCTCTTGCATCTGGATCAGGTCTTTTCCCACATTCATAGTCAGTGCATTGGGTGACCAGAATGACTATAATGACAAGGAGAACACTGGAACAATGTTAATGCAGTTGTATATGACTGATTGGACAACCTCAGCAAAAATTGATCTTCCTGTCACCCCTTTGAGTCCACTAATGTCATGTTGTTTTTTCAAAGAGACTTAAGCCTACTTGATAGACTTGTTCTCAGGTATTCCATTCCAATCTCAAAGGGAGTAAAGGGTGGGGTGATAAGCAAGGTCACTGGCTATTGAACTGAAATTAATTAAATGATGAATGGCCTTTCAAGATAATCATTATCATACAATTATTTCAGCACGTTTCTGAAGGCCAATGTGGGGGAGGTACTGATTCATTGTTTAAGATAGTTATTTTACTATAAAACTACTATCAAGAAAGAACTTGTCACACGTACAAACTTGCTGTTATACAATTTATCCCTATTTGCAAGAGGAAGCATGCTCATTAGAGGTACAAAACAATTTGAGTATTCAAACACGTGAAATCAATTATTTGTATTTCATCAGAGTTTTCTGCAAGGTAAGTTATGAAACACAGTATAGAATATGTCCTCTGACACCTTATTCACATTTAAACAAATAATTATTAGTTACAGACAATATTGGGAAAACCTGATAGCAATTTTTCATCTTGAAAATATTTATGCTTTCTGAAACCTTTTAGAATATATAGGTCTGCCAAGAAAACATCACCTACAGTATGATGTAAAATAAATCATTTACACTGAAATTAAGACTTGTTCAAAGCACCCTAAAACTGACAGGTTCAATGAAAAAAATCAAAGCTTTTTTCATTACTGTGGTGGGTTGACCCTGGCTGGACACCAGCTGCCCCCCAAAGCCACTCTATC
>NW_008794490.1:775745-777152 GCF_000699145.1 Aptenodytes forsteri
ACAGTCTGCCACAAACTTCTGCAACGTGGGTCCTTCTCACGGGCTGCAGGATGGATATCTGCTCTACTGTGGACCTCCATGGGCTGCAGGGGGACAACCTGCCTCACCATGGTCTTCACCACGGGCTACAGGGAAATCTCTGCTCTGGTGCCTGGAGCACCTCCTTCCCCTCCTTCCTCACTGACCTTGGTGTCTGCAGAGCTGTTTCTCTCACATATTCTCACTCCTCTCTCCAGCTGTTTCCATGCATTTTCCCCCCACCCCTTCTAAAATATGTTATCACAGACACGCTACCACCATCACTGATGGGCTCGGCCTTGGCCAGTAGCAGGTCCATCTGGGAGCCAGCTGGCATTGGCTCTATCAGACATAGGGGAAGCTTCTAGCAGCTATTCACAGAAGCCATCCCTGTAGCCCTCCCACTACCAAAACCTTGCCATGCAGACCCAATACAATTACTTTCAGAATTCCCTAATGATTTTCCTTAAGAAATAAGGCAAATGAATAACTGTTATTCTAAAACATATGTAATTGTTTGCTCTAAAACATACGCAATTGAATAGAATCTTCAGAATAATAATTTCTTAAGAGTTTCATGAAAACAGGCAGGAAGGTAAAGAAAAAAAGCATAAAATCTTTAAAAATTACAAAATAAAAGGATCAAGTTAAATAGGAAATTACTATTATTTAAAAAAACAGATTGCAGGAGGATCTCAATCATACCACTACACTAGAGAAGCCAAGAGAAACCATATGATACTAAATTATTTGAAAAATGTAAGAAGAAAACAGACTTCATAATTTTTTTTCTCTACAGATATATGTCTTTACATTCAAAACCCTAAATAAAACAGAAATGGCCTTGCTTAACCTAATTTTAACCTATAGCCTCTTAAGACTTACATACTGTCAATTGAAACAGGAGGAAATATTGTTGTAAAACAATCACTTCCACATAGTCTGTCAATTTTGTTTTCCCGATTTTAATATTATCTTCATACTTTTTAAGATGCCATACCTCTCAGCTTTGCTTCATGATATCAGTTTTTTAGATCAGAAAAAGAGTTTTTGAGATGTTATAGAAGTGACTAAAAGCTTTGTAGAAACACGAGTTATCTAAGAGTAACTATCAGCACTGCAGCAGCCCCTGTGTTTTTCTGTTATATGTAATGTTGCAGCAGAATAAAATCTCACTAAGAACATTTTGAGTTCTCAGACATATATATGCTATGTACATAAGTATTCATAGAATCATAGAAACATAGAATTATTAAGGTTGGAAGAGACCTCTAAGATCATCGAGTCCAACCGTCGACCCAACACCACCATGCCCACTAAACCAGGTCCCTAAGCGCCTCATCTACTCGTCTTTTAAATACCTCCAGGGATGGGGACTCAACCACTTCC
>NW_008794490.1:780758-782358 GCF_000699145.1 Aptenodytes forsteri
ACCCCTAGGCTCATCTCTAGTGAGCCTGGTTTTATCCCCTTCCCCCTTCGAACCTATTTTAAAGCCCTCTCAATGAGCCCTGCCAATTCATGAGCAATGATCCTTTTCCCCCTGTGAGATAGCTGGACTATTGCTATATGCAATAGTGTTTATAACCCAACCTTTTCTAGGATTTTGACGGTTTGGTGTGGGATTTTGTTTGTTTGGGGGGTGGTTTTTTTGGTTGGTTTATTTTGTTTTTGAGAATAAAAGGTCATAGAAAAAAGCTGGTTTGCTTTGTTTTGCTTTGACCTCTATGTCATTTCCCTGTAATACAGGAAACCGGGCTAAAAGGGGGCATCCTTTATGAGAAGTAATTCCATTCTATGCATTCATAAAGACTATACCAGCATTTTTAGAAAACGAAAAGACCTTTGTGAAGGTCTTTTTTTTAAAAAGAAAAAAAGGTCTTGTTCACATTATTCATTTACAAGGACATCTACCATATTGACAGGTTTAACTGCCACAAATATGTCACCTACAGTACGATGTAAAAGAAAATATTGATTTTAAATGTAAACACATAGTACTGTGGTGGCATTAATAAGTTACACATTTCACTCCCTTTTGTTCCTGTAGCGCTGGCAAGTTTAGAGAATTCTGTTTAACCTACACATAAGTTGATGTAACCTTTCTTTACTGAGGAACCAGCACTACTAAGACTGTCTGAGGTGTTATAACGAGATATTCACTGGACTAATGTGAATATATTGTTGAACTGAATTTCCTGAGCCTACTATGCATCACTAGTTTTCTCCAAGTCAATTGAAACCAGGCTTTTGGTCATAAAGAACTTTAACCTTGTGTCTTGAGAATTTGCTTGTGATAGGTTTGCTGTAAAGATACATTTTTCTGGTTCAAATCCCTCAGCCTACTGATGACTTCTTCCCCCTCTCCCTAGCAGGTAACTGCACTAGAACTATGCTTTTCAGTCATTTCTAAATTAAGTTGAATGATATCACAGGGATTTCTGAACTTTTAATTTAATATCTGACCTTATCAGTAATATTACTACTATTTTTTGTCAGATTCTTTTCTCTCTTACGATGTCTCACCAACAGTACTTCAACATTATGACAAAGTATAAAAATAGAAATTGTCATGTTAGATCCCAGTTGATACCTGCAGGAAGTCTGTAGGGAAAAACTGAAAAGGATCTTTAGCATGAGGCAAAACATTAAAACTTAATTATACCTTATGATGTTCGCATTTTAAAATATGATCCATTGATTTAACTCCTCTCCTCTTCTCCTTTTATTCTTTCCTCTATTCATTCCTTGTATTTCTTTCATTTGGATCAATCATCCTGATTTTTTGGCCCCATTTCATATCAGTTTTTGAGGAAACGATCTATAAGCCGAAAAAGCACTCTATTAAATGACAAAGTCCTGACACCTCCTTCAGTGTCAGTATAGATGTAAATTTTGTATTTGAAATTTCCATGTGAACTTAGCCAAAGAGCTAAGGACAATTTGAGAAAGTATTAAAAAGTCTGAAAATTTGTATACAGTAATATTTTTTCTAATATTTTTATAGAATCATAGAATAGAATAGTTTGGGG
>NW_008794490.1:785974-789535 GCF_000699145.1 Aptenodytes forsteri
CCTCCCTGATGTTACGCAGCCTTCTCACTGCCTCCTGCAGCTCAGCCACCTGCTGCAGAAGGTCGTCAGCCTGGGCACACCATTTTCAGGCAGGCCTGCTGCCTGTCCCTACCCCAGGAGAGAGGTCTAGGTGCTTCCTGCAGCCTGAGGTCTGCACTGCAGCAGTTCCGTCTGCATGGAGGCATTGACCCCCCAGCCAGAGCTGCGGCCTTTACCCTCAGATGAGTGCCCACCATTCTGCCTTGAGGTTTGGGTAGGATGAGTGCCCTTGACCTGTGCCCAGTTGCTGGGTTATGTGTACGCCAAGTCCCCCATTCGGCCCGTGGAATGCCCCTCCTTTGAAGAGACGCCCTCCCTGCGCACCCTCCCTGGCGAACTGCTGTGCAAACTGCCACGCCACACCCTAGCTGACGTGCCACGCCCTCTTTGCCCATCCTGGTCGCAGGGCTCCTGGTGGCTAGCGCTCCCTGGGGCTGCCTTTAGGTGGAGTGGGGGGTGGCAGCTGTTACTCCTGGCCCCTCCCATGCCTCGTCAGCCACCTTCGTGAGAGCTGCCAGGTCCCGGTGGGTCTCTGTGCTCCCCTGTGGGTCCCTCGGCTCAGGAAACTCCCCTGTATGCCATGATCCACCGCTCTGCTGTGGGACACGCCTGCACCGGAGCTGATCACCTCTGCGAGTCATATATGCCCTCCAACAGTTATAAAAACTGGGCTTTTGCTGGGGGGTTGGCCAGGCAACCTTCTTTAGGCTATTTTCTGTTCCAGTTAGAAAATCACAGAATTATAGATTATAGGACTCAAAGGGAGCTCAAAAGATTACCTAGTCCCTATCCCTGTAGTCCAAAGATGACCTCCTCAGAAACATGAACTTTTTATGCTGATCACTGCATAGTCCTAGCAGCATTAATTTTATTGGGAAAAAAAGAAAAAATCATGAGCCATAGACATATTTTTCCACATCTAGTATTCATTTTGGGTGATAAATTGCTGTGATGACCAGCTCCTTAGAAAAAATGGATGAAGAATTATGGCTTCCAACAAGATTTGTGATAGAAGTAAAAACTTCATTATGAGGTTGGCATGAAAATTTTCCCAGTAACAGGAAAAGTCTATCTGCTAGAAGGAAAGGCAGAGATCAGAGATGACAGGACATTGAATAAGGTTTACTTTCAAGGTATTGATCTTCAGCAAATTACTCATCTTCAGAAGAAATACTGTTAAATATACAACATAAGTGTATATTAAGTTCTTATCTGGCATCTTGAAAACAAAGTAGTTAATATTGCGAATGGGTCAAAGGATTTTAGAGGAGAAAGATGCACTTTCTTCTTTTAAAATAGTGTCATATAGGATTATGAGACCAATGCAAAACACATTTATGATACTGAAATTTGAACCTTATTTTGGAGACACATCAAAACTGTTTCTAACTAATGGGATGATTTACAATGTAACATATTACAGTCATTTACAATGAGTTTATTAAAAGTGCATTGAAACCATAAAATGTATTATTTATTTTGTTTTTACAATGCAAGAACATAGTATTGGAAACTTCTTTATTTGAGAAAACTTGAAATTAATCTTTAAAATAATTGGAATTGTGAGAAGTTATATGACATCCATAAAGGATGGAGATACGAGATACAAGTATGTCAAAACTACAGTGTTTTAAATCCACTATAGTGTGCTTTTGCAACACTATGATATCAGAAGAACAATTAAAAATTTTGATCACTTTTAAAAGTGTTATCACAAACTAAAAATGTTGCTGTACAATAGCAGCAGTGTGAACACTGCAATGGTAGACACAGTGATGTTGTAACCTCTTATGGTTTCACATAACAAGGTTAATTGGATCCCTATCAGTTCCTTAGATATAGACTATGTCACTGTATTTTCTGGAAAAAGAACTTGGCAAATTCAATACAAAACCACAGGTAGGCTTTTCCCTGGGGCAGATCCTTAAATCTCCAAGGCTGTAATATTCTCGGGGAAAGAAGCCTACAGAAAAGAACATGATTTCTGCAGGACAAGAAGAGGAAGCAAAGGAGATTTTTTTTTTTTTAATTCCCATATTCATATACTTCATAAAATTCTGTTCTTGCTTTCAACTTTTTTAAGTTGAAAAGTCACTTATCAGTGGAACTGCAGGCAATGAGCAACACCATCCATTCACTACATGTGCTGACTTTTAGACTCTACCAAAATCCGCTAAACCACAAACTAACTTTTTTTCATCCATAATTTCCTCTTCTTTCCGTGAATCTTTATTGGCTTCCCCACCTGTGCTAGAGCTCCTAGTGTTATACTCTGATGTTATAAAGGGTAGATATAGCACGGCCCTAGTACTACATCATAAATTATGAGTTAATATAGTGTTTTCTGTGTATATTCTTTTATTGTGAAAATTAGACATTTTTAAAATCACATTTTGGAGAAGAAAAAAACATCAAAAGCTTTTACATAGATATTCTCCATCTGGGAAATTTTACACAGTTCTCATGTAATCTTTTTTACTTCATTTAGGACTATATTTTAACACTAATTAGATTCTAAAATACAAACAGCATCTCACTGACATTTTTAGGTGTACCTAAGTATTTTACCCCTAATACATATTAAAGGTATATAGGAGGTTAATGATGCAGGTACGAACCTAGTGAGATTTCAAAGGATTTTACCCAACTCCCATGAAGAAATTTCTTCTTGAAATGTTTAGTGTTTCAGACTCACAGCATCTCACTCATTTTTAGGTGTACCTAAGTATTTTACCCCTAATACATATTAAAGGTATATAGGAGGTTAATGATGCAGAGGCGAACCTAGTGAGATTTCAAAGGATTTTACCCAACTCCCATGAAGAAATTTCTTCTTGAAATGTTTAGTGTTTCAGACTCACAGATACGTATAGACTTTTAGGAGTCTAAACTTTTCTGCACTTTTGGGTTTTGTGTGTAAAAACAAAAAAAAGGGTTTTTTTGTTACAATACTTTTTTTATGAAAGAGAAACTCTAATTATGTTTAAATTGCAAGGAGCATAGATATTTTTGTGAGCAAGCCTTAAAAATTATACCGCAGATAGAGCCATAAATCTTTCAGCAAACTTCTGTTATGCTGATACAACTGGTGACACAATCCTGTCTTGCCTAATTAATGACTAAAGACTATTTTTTGCTGCTGAAATATTTTTTCTAATATTCTTAAATGTAGATAAATAACTAGCATTGAGCAATGATGATGGTCTTGAGAAGAATAACTAGCTACAAAGCATTCAGAAGCTGTCTATGGTCTTCTACAAAACTTTTCTAGTGTATGTCCATAGATATCTACAGCAGTCCTTCTATCCCCTACTTTGATCTGTCTTTCTCTGCATTAAAAATAAACAAACAAACCAACAAACAAACCCATAACAAAAAAAAAAACAAAACAAACAAAAAAAAACCATGGCCCGGGTCAGAGACATCACTAGGAACCTCCCTGGTTTGGTACGGTCTTCTGATTACTACCGGCTGCTGGTTATACAGGCTGGCAGTGATGAGGTTGCAGAGAGAAGTCCTGCA
>NW_008794490.1:792577-837557 GCF_000699145.1 Aptenodytes forsteri
GGGTTGCTGGTTGGACTCGATGATCTTAGAGGTCTTTTCCAACCTCAATGATTCTATGATTCTATGATTCTAAAAGCTCTCCCCCCAAAAAAAACCCCAGTTATGTTTAAATTTGTCAAATTTAAAACATTTCCTCACAGTGATTCAGACCTAAACTGCAGAACTCAGATCTTCCTCTTGAGTCTGAGCTCTAGGCACATATATGGTCATGTCCTAGCTCTGTATGAGGTTCACACCAGGTTGTGTGAGCTTGCAGTGCTCACAGATCTCCTTCTGGGGTGCTTAACCTATGGAGCAGCAAAGGTGTATCTCTGGGTGTACTTGTCATACTGTTTAGTGAGATAGTTGAAATACCACAGTTAGACATCTCATTTCACTCTAAGGAAACTTATTCCTCTCCATAGAGAGATTAGCTTTTAACTCAAACATGTAAATTGACTGAATACATTTAGGCTTTGTACCCACCTAAGTCACAGTTCAGTCTTTTGTATATAGTCAATGCCAATGTTTCAAAAAAAAAAGTGATTGATGACAAATATTGGTCAAGTCAACCCCCCATTTAAACCCTGTTCTGCTGCTTGATCCATCAAGAAAATAAATGGTGCATAATCTCCTTGCACCCACTAAAGGACAAAAAATATCCCTTCTAGGAAAAAAAAAAAAACCCACAATACTCAGCAAGATTCCTATCAGGAAAAACAAGTGCTTGAATTCTATATTGAGTGTGGAAATTTTCACAGGAATGATCTCTGAGGAAATGGAATATGAACTAAACAGTTTCTTTCTCAATGGTGTTTTTTAGATCCAAGTGGAAAAAGGTCATCCTAGAAACAAAGTCTGCAAGATTTAAAGCTATCTCATTTTACAGAAAAAATACAATTGTAATTCTCTTAACAATGAGGATATTG
This sequence comes from Aptenodytes forsteri, assembly GCF_000699145.1. Lineage (NCBI taxonomy): Eukaryota > Metazoa > Chordata > Aves > Sphenisciformes > Spheniscidae > Aptenodytes > Aptenodytes forsteri. Next base: position 793,486 of record NW_008794490.1, read on the forward strand.
TTCTTATCAGTACATGTTCAACTAATCCAAATATTCTTATTTTCTTGAAAGCGGTTTTAAATCAGACTTTTTCCACATCACCAAACTTATCATTAGGGACTATTATAACTGGAGTGGTTTCCATTTATTTCATCACAGAAGCATTTCATTTATTTTGCCTCTGACAGAAAGAAACAGAACTGCTGCTGACATGACAGCAGGGTTGCTGCTTGTTACTGTAACATTAGTTTTTGAAATAACAATTCCAAGTACAGATTGTCTAAGTTTTTGCAGGAAAAAAAAACTTTAGGTGGAAAAGGAAACATTAATTTTGTTTTGCTCCAGGATGCTCGTCAAACAATTGCTGCAGATTTAACTGTAGTTAATTACTGCAAGGAAATATTTTATCTATTGTAATATTCGTCTTCTTTGCACTTGGATCTTATTATCCAGAAGTTGTCAGTAATTGGTAATAAGGAAGTAGGTATTAGTGAACTCTGAACTGGATCTTTTCCTAGTTAACCTGAGAAACAAGAGGCAAAGTGAAACAGGAACTGAAAATTACTAGCAGAAATCTTCTATTCTATTCTGTTCAATGCTAAGCTATGCCATGCTATGCCATGCTACGCTATGCTACGCTGTGCTACTCTGTTAGTCCATTCTTTCTTACTCTGTTGGGGATACTGGTTTTGGGACAGGAATGATGATACTTATGCTACATGACATGATGCCAGCTGAAAGCTGGGCTGGCTGTTAGTAGCTGGATGTTAAAGTTGGCACTAATGTTTGTTCTTTAGCTGGCTTAATCTCAACACTGCTCTGAAACTATGAAAATCCATAAAGGAGCTGAAACTCATACCCTGACACTGTGTACTATGCTGAAAGGAGGAATATAAGAAGACATATTGATATCCATTCTTTGTACACACTATTTATTACCTATGAACTGAAGACAGTATCAACATTTGGGGGGGGCTACAAGGTGATTGTGTGCTGAAATTTCTGACTTATTTTATTTGTGAGCAATGTTTTAGTATTCTCTTCAAACAGAATAAAAATGAGTTGTCATAAATTGTTGCTGCTCGCAGTATATAAAGATATTTTAGCAAATGACTATCCTTTATTCATTAATCTGAAACATGCATGAATATGAATGTTCTTTGAAGTACAATTATATTTCTGTATTAAAAGATCATAGCAAGCAACTCACAGAATCACCCCCTTATATGTAAAAGTCAATATTCTAAAAGGCTTTTCTGTATTTCAATTCTCAGTATTGGGCTGAATATTTCTCAGTGATAGACCTCCTCTTTCATAATGAGTTAACTAGCACTTTTACAACAACACTGAAGCAAAGAACTAAAATACTTTGGCAGAAGAATTAGATCTCCATAGAAACCTGTGAGAGGGATATTTTTTTCCACCTATTATAGACCAGTAAAAGTAACATGGAACAGATTAACATGGCAGATGAGAAACTGTAGGCAAATTAGACTTTATTTTCAAAATAAGACAGAAAAGAAACACATCTTTCTTCAGCAAACAGACTCAGATCAAACTCTTATCCATTTTTAAAGATGGCCACTCAGTGTCAGGATATTGAAACAGTCTGAGCACTCAAAAATCAGGTGACTTTTGGTTCAGCGACAAACTAATCTTTAATTGGAGTATATAAAAGTATTTCCAAGGCACCCACTTGAATCTAAATCTTTCTTTTAAATTTCTTAAATTGATATCGATATAACTGTATTTCTTTATTTTAAGTTTTATCTTGGTTATATATAAGACCATAGACATATTATATAAAAGTTTCCAAGGCACCCACTTGAATCTAAATCTTTCTTTTAAATTTCTTAAATTGATATCGATATATTTCTTTATTTTAAGTTTTATCTTGGTTATATATAAGACTAAGACCATATATGGAATTTAATCTGGCATTCATTTTAAGTAATTTTTTACATAAATCATGGACTTCAACATGGTTTGCATATACGTATATGTATGAATTACCATTTAGGGAGATGGCTTTGCTTGGCTAAATCATGTTTGACCAATGTGACTCTTCAGCGACACACTAATCTTTAATTGGAGTATATAAAAGTATTTCCAAGGCACCCACTTGAATCTAAATCTTTCTTTTAAATTTCTTAAATTGATATCGATATAACTGTATTTCTTTATTTTAAGTTTTATCTTGGTTATATATAAGACCATAGACATATATGGAATTTAATCTGGCATTCATTTTAAGTAATTTTTTACATAAATCATGGACTTCAACATGGTTTGCATATACGTATATGTATGAATTACCATTTAGGGAGATGGCTTTGCTTGGCTAAATCATGTTTGACCAATGTGACTGCCTTCTGTGATGAAGTAACTTGCTCAGTAGATGAAAGCTGTAAAATTCCCTTGATTTTAGCAATACAAAGTCTCCAACAACATCTTTCTTGACAATCTGGTGAGGCATGGACTGTATAGATAGACTACAAGATGGGTGGAAAACTTACGCAGCTACCATGTTCAAAGGGTGGTTAATGGCTCAAAGTTAAAGTGGTCGCTGGTTAAAAGTGGAGCTCCTCTGACACATTTTCCTGTAAAACCTTTGTTTTCATTTTTCACTCAGTCATATGACTTCTGATAAAAGTGAAGTAATATTTTATTCAGAAGCATGGTATGTGCACATAGACATTTGTTTATCCTGAGACAACTGTTTGCTTTTCTCCTTCTTTTGCAGGAAGTGATACAAAACTGCATATTTTGCCTATGCCAGGAATGTAGAAAGCCAGTTTGTTGCAAAGTGAAGGCTTTGGTATGTAGGGTAGATACGCTTGGGTTTGACTTCAGTTCTTTGCTATCTCAGTGAAGGCATCAAGAACCACAGCCTCTTCAAGGAATCCTTCCACATTTTCTTCTCTTTCATATTCTCCCCTTTTTTTTGTCAGAAGTAGCGCAGCCCCTGGCCTGGCCCCCATGCCTCATTGCTGGAGTGAGGGAGAGGAAGCCATTTCTCTTGTACCACTGAGAAGCCCTGAGCTGGCTCTGTCCCTTGTGGGGCACAGTATAGCTGGTGTTTAAGACTGTATTGTCTGGAAATGAACTTTCACACAAACTCATTTCACAAATGAGTTCAGTTCACACACAGCGGGACTGGATTTCTGACTGGGATGAAGATGGGGAGTAGAAAGAATTTTAATCCAGCAGTGGAAAGCATAGTAAAATCCAACAGTTATCAAATGGGAATACTTATATCCAAACTAGAAATAATGTACATCTCTAATAGTACTGATTTTTAACTGTTAGAAATATCTGCCACCAGACGTACGAGATCCCTGTCACCTGCAGCTGAGGCTGAATTTTTGCACTTTTCTTGTCTGTGAGACAATCATCCTTCCTGGTGCACTCTGTAGGCTTGGATCCTGAATGTGTATTTTTGATGTATGTTGGAGCAGAAGGAGCACCATAACCTTGGCCTCCCATGTTTCCTTTTGAAGAAAATCTAGCAAACAGAAAAGGAGAAAGATAGTTATGATGTTCTCCAACTAAGTCCCTTGATCCAGACAGTCAGGGAACCAGGCCTGTGGGACATGGCAGGAAGGGCACCTACCCTACAGTGTAGGTAAAATCAAGAAGGCTTCTGTCGCGGATGGAGTGAGACTGCACTTCACTCGTAAGAGAGAAGCAACAATACTTTATTGATAGAAAACAGTGAGTTAAAGCGTGAATTAACAAAGTTCAATGGTAAATGCGACAGTGAACAAGATTCGATGGCAAGGTACACTTGATTATTTACTGCATAGAGGACAGGGTCAGACATTACTGTCAGGGAGACCCTCCCGTTGAGTCATGAGGTTCAGAAAGGACCCCCTTGCTTTCTAAACTTCTCAGAGAGGAGTTTAGGTGTGGCTGGATCCAATCCTAATCCCAGTCTTGGTCAACGGTTTATGTCTAAAGGATTATATATGCACAATCAATCCTTTATATCACTTAGCTAAGATTTCAAAGTTTAGCATGCTATTAGTCACTTACCGAGGATCTGTCGCGGCAAGGAATCTCTCAACCTCGAGGAGTAACCTTGAGAGGCGTCCCTACTCAAGGGGAGATCCCGCCATGCAGCCCGCTGCTGTGCACGAGAGCTCAAAGGGCTCTTGGGCTGCTTACTATTTATAGGGGTAAGATGATTGACTCATAGTCATATTTGCATACTGATAACTGTGGTTAGATGGGCGTATTTCTCACAATAACCAAGGGCTATTGTGTTGTTATCTGGCTCCTGAATCCACTTCGTTAATGGATGAAGTATCACCATCAGCATCCATTAACGACTGCCCCTGGTAGTTCTCACTTAGGTAGGGTTACAGGAGATAAAGGTCAGGTTGGGTGGGGGAGCACACCATCACAGCTTCCTAACATGTGCTATGTCTCAAACAGAAATCATGTACATATTGCTGAACTGTTTTGCTGAACAGTTTGATCAAGATAGCAGAGATCCCTTCTTTTCTGAAAATGTGTAAAATTATGAAACTAGCATGCCTGTGGAAGTAATACTGGCTTAAAGCCAAGACACAGTACTCAGACCTACATGACTGACCTCACTATTCATCTATCTATTATTTCTCTCAATGAGTTTTGTTCTGCCCCTCATCACTTCATCACTGAAAATGTCTAATATTACTTAAATTGGTGTAGTGGCTGTGACAGCTCTGCAGCAGCAATTCCACACAGAAGGGGAAAGCACAGACCCATGGAGTCACAGGTTTCTGTATGCACCTGAAGTCAAAATTTGGCTAATTATTCTGGTCACTTGTATGTTCATATATATGGTATACTTTTTGCAACAAAACCAAATGGAAATGTTCACTGTGACAGTTATGCAAAGCCTATTCAGATAGATTATTTCTACATAGAAACCTGAGTGAAAACAAATGTGGAAATGTAACAGAATTAATTAGATGAGACTTTTTTTTTTAATTTCTCCAAGAAATTAGAGACAAATGAGATGTAGTAATAAAGCATTAGACTCTGCCTTTTATAAAAATCAATGAAATGGGAAACAATGAGTCAAACAATATTGTTTTTCTGTTACGTTCTGCAGAAGTGATCACAGGTTATCAGAAGAAACTGTCTGTTTTCTTCACAACAAATTGACACAACATTAAAGTGATTTGATGGTAAAATAGTGATAAACTGATAGATTCTCTGTGGCTTAGGACACAATGTGTACTTTGAAGAAACTGGCAGGAAAATTAAATACTGAATACAGTACCTTAAATGTGTCAAGTAGTTTTCAGCTTCATATGTGCTCTGAAAGTAGCAGCTTAATTGCATGAAAATTGAAAGAGGAGAATATAACCTTGAAAGTCCATATAACCTTGAAACTGGCATGATGAGAGACTAAACATAGAGAAAAGAAAAGTCCATTTTGCCGTCAAACTTTGGTCCCTCAAACACCTCCATGTGCCTTTTTGATATGCTCCGGAACATATAATGAATATCTTCAGTATCACATCATAAAAACATAATTTTGGTGAACTGAAGCATAATCCCTATTTCAGATGTTTGGAACCAAACACAGCTGTCCTGCTTTCAGCTGGGATAGAGTTAATTTTCTTCCTAGTAGCTGGTATAGTGCTGTATTTTGGATTTAGCATGAGAATAATGTGATAACACACTGATGTTTTAGTTGTTGCTAAGCAGTGCTTATACTGAGTCAAGGACTTTTCAGCTTCCCATGCTCTGCCTGTGAGGAAGCGCACAAGAGCTGGGAGGGAGCACAGCCAGGACAGCTGACCCAAACTGGCCAAAGGGTTATTCCATACTGTATGACATCGTGCTCAGTATATAAGCTGGGGAGAGCTGGCCGGGGGGCAGCGATCGCTGCTCAGGGACTGACTGGATGTCGGTTGGCAGGTGGTGAGCGGTTGCATCACTTGTTTTTCCTCTCTTCCAATTCTCTCCCCCATCCCACTGCAGGGCGGGGAGAGTGAGTGAGCGTCTGTGTGGTGCTTAGTTGCCGACTGGGGTTAAACCATGACAACAGCACACAAAGTTTTGCTTACTCCATAAAACCACGGGAGTCCCTAAAGGGTCCAGAGGAGAACTGACATACTACTCTATGTGTATGTAATCATTCTCTGCCACTTGGCCTCAGGATCAGAGAACAATTCCTGACAATCTTTTTGGAATGTAGACAGAACCTTAAAGTCACATTCTGTCTCCACAGTGCTTATGTTAATTCAGAAGTGATCTGGATTTCTTGGCCAAATTAGCTCTGAAACAATTTTTCTCCAAAGCTGAAGGAAAAATACAGAACAAGGATCATATATTATTAATAATTTTAAATCTTAATACTTTTGACTGAAAAAAAAAAAACCTTTTCAAAAATGGAAAATACAATAAAAGGGGCCTATTTCAATGACTTCTTTTTTCTTTTTTCTTTTTTTTCCCCCATATAACCATGTTCTTAATCCTTTCACAGAAAGAAGAATTTTAACTTCTTGGATATTTTCATCATTTTTTGCCCAAAAAGCCACTGAAATTAAGGAAATGCTAGCAGCAGAAATAATCTCATTTATGTACATATGTTTCTTCATTTTTGCTTGGAATTATTGCACAAAAATATTTTCTGTTGTCCATAATCTGACTGCTCTGTAGCACTAATTTCTGTTGAGTATCTTTGTGGGCATTTTTAAATTTAATAGTTCTTTTGGCTCGATACTCTGCATTTACCAGCTTATCTTGCTAGTGTCTAGTATCATTCACATCTTGTTATCTTGCTAGTGTCTAGTATCATTCACATCTTGTAATAATTTTGTTTTATCAAAGCTTTTATTCAACTTTTCAGTTTAAATAGAGCCTTCTAAGGTTATAAAAATAAACATTTCATATTAAAATTTTAATCGGATATTTTTTCCAGTCTATATCAACTTATCTATAGTTTAGCATTTTTTAGTCTTTAAATTATTTTGTAGTTCATCTGAATTTGTATTTATCTCTACCTTATAGTGCAATGATTTTCAACTAAAACTGCAAACTGAAACTCTATACTTTTGTATCTTAAAAAGGATTTTGAAACAATATGGTCTGAAATGCTTCATCCAAAATCCTGCTCTGAAGCTTGCATAAAAGACCATGAAACAAAGCCTGTCTAAGCTGGTCTATAGGAATTTACTGTCACCTGAATAGTAAGGACTTCAGCGGGGGATTACAGTTGTCTCTGCTACCTACACAGATTTTGTGATGAGAGCCAGTAGAACATTTCATTTCACAGAACTATTGACTATGTTGGTTACAAATATTCTTACCAAAACTTCATACTTAATCATGTTAGTCAAATCACACATGATTATAAAAATTGAGAGTAACAAATGGAATGGTTTTACTGCCTCTGCAAGGGCATTGGTAGTACAAATTCAACTGGTCATGCCTTAGAGAAAGAGATTTTTGATGCTGACGTCCCCTGCCAGGAGAGCACAAGCTTTACATTAGGAGAAGATGACAGGACTGAATAAATGGAACATCAAGGGACTAGGAATACACAGCAAATAGGCACAGCTAGGAGGTCATCTGGAAAGAGAACCAGCTGGATGCAGTTGGTGTGAGGGCACAGTGACAAATCTATCATCTGTCCACCAGCAGAGAAAAGACACAGGAGACTGGCCTGACTTCAAAGAGTACCTGTACTAGTAAACAGTTTGAAAAAGGATAGCTCAACTGGAAACTGCTATTCTATCTTCACTTTATTTCTCTGCCCTTCCTCTCCATCCCCTGTTCCCGAACTTATCCTTTCCTCCTTTCTTACTCCTTCCCTTTCCCCCTCCCAGTTTTAGATATTACCTTATAATGCTTCAGGATAAGCAATGCACAGTTATTACTCAATAAGTTGCATAAATACCTGCTAATATCAGCTTTTAAAATCAGCTGTGATTACTTTGTTTCCAAATGGCTGATGAGAATTTTAGTGATATCTTATTTTCCTGAAGTTTCAAGGACAGTCCAATACTAACTTACTGGGAACTATACTGATGATAAGTAGGGAAAGAAGGAAATAAAACAAAGAGAATAATTACTGTAAGCTGATGAGGACATATGTATAAGGAAAATTCTAAAGATTTTTTTGGTATTTCTCAGGTATTATTCTTTTTTTTTTAATATGAATAAATAGCAAAAGGGTCGGTCTTCTTGCCCTAGCTTAACTTTCATAAAGATAACAATGTGCATGTGTACATATATTTGGAGGAACTGTGATCATTATATACATCATTATTTGTATTTATCCCCTGCTCTACATCTTCCTTAGACCTTCCTTAAAAATTTCATTATGAAATTCTAGCTTATTCCATGACTGACATGAGCTGTTGACCTGTCCCATGTTAATGAATTCTCAGTGAACACCACTGACGCTCTGTCTCTGGTGTAACTTACTGTGTCCCTGTGATAAGGACTGTTTCATGGGTAGTGCTAAAGAGTATGTGATTCTATAGAGGACACTTTTAAGTCTTTTTCACAATCCATTTATATTATTAAATAATGCACAGTCTGACTCCTCTCATCCAAAACTGGATCTCTGCTGTTTTTCTGGTTAGTCAAAAGAACAGTTTCTGGAGGAAAAAATCTATCTCTATTATGCATATTTTTGCTGCATATTTATCTTGAAATTTTAATTTAATATGCACTTGGATATAAACCTGACCGGTTGGCAGCTCACAAAGCTTATATTCTTTTTGTTTTCAGAAAAAGGTACAGTGGAGGCTTCTACCATCTCTGCTGCCCAAACAAATTAGCAAAATGCTTTGTTAAAAAACACCAAAGGGATTTAGGAGCATGTACACCTGTAGGTTTGAAAGCCCTAACTAATAAAATATAAGACACCAAGTAATTCCATTAAAATTACATGACTAACTGCTTTTTGGACTATGATCTAGAAAGAATGCTTGTAGGGTCAGAGAAAAGTTCATCTGCCCTTGTCTACTGATCAGAATGTCTCATTACTGCTTATTACTGCCCAAGGAGGACACTTTAGCAATGTAAACAGCCATCCACTAGAGTAAAAAAAAAAAATTATTACTGTCAGGTTTTACATCATTTAACCATTTTTGATAACTGTAGAATTTGACTGTAGCAATGAGAAAAGACAGATGTATATTCAGTCATATGGAATTGTCTTGAAAATTTTCTTCCTTAAAGAAAACACAATTGTGTGTTCCTTAAAAGCTTATATAATGTTTGTCATACATAGCTCTTCATCAGATGTGTGCTGCAGGGGTTGTGAATGTCTTAGGTGATACACTTTATTATTAATGACATTTGCTACTCACTTGTGGGAATTGTCTTTACTTATGCTACCAGGCATCTATTAGCCTGACAGGACTGGTGGACAGCAAGTTAAACAGGTCATATAACCAACATCTGCAAATATAACTCATTTATCATGACCATGTCAGATTTGTCACAAACACAACCTTTCTGGAAGCAAGAAGGAACTACAAGAAAGGTTAACGGATTTAGAATGCTGTTGAAATCTTAACAAGTAAGCATGTGCAACAATGAACTTATTTAATATTTGCCATACTTTGTTGTCTCTGCTTGTACAGAGTAATTGAATAATTTATTTGTTATTTACTATAGCTGCATGACATCCTATGGTGCAACCATTTTCAAAATGAATAAATGTTCTCGATAAATGCTGAATGGGAAAATGCACTGGTGTGGAACCAATGAATTGAAAAGCTCATTTAGGAACTGATCCTTTGAAACACAGAATGAGCCCTGTAAGTGGTTATTCTCGCAATTTCTATTTCTTTGAGAAATAAGAGGCTCTGTTTATCACCAAAGATACTCAGCATCTTGCAGGATCAGATATTAATAAACAATGATTCTGGCAAATGAGAATCTCTGATATTAAAATGTCATTAAGACTAACTTTCTTCATCCTTTCTAAATTGTTTTTCTGCAAAACTCAGTTTGAAAACATGAGAAAAATAACAGGGTGTTCTGAAGTAAATTCTTATCTGTCAAAAATATACTGTTCATTTTCACTGTCACTGTAGTTAGATATTCAAGATGCTTCTGTGATTTGTTGCTTCTTCACTGACTGGTTTATTGTCTTAATTTTAATTAATGATGGAAATGAAAAGTAACTATAATACAACATAATACAAAGACAGGATATTAGATGCATAAATCATGCATACTTTCTTTCACTAGTATAACTAATTTTCTAATTTGCAAATTTAGATTTGTATGCAGAGGATCAAATTAAAGAAGAATAGTTGTGAAGGGAAACTTCATTTTTGAAAGCTCATCTCATCAATAAATTAAGACGAGGAAACAGATGCACAGTATTCTCAGTCACGGTATTACTGAAAACTACATGTATTGAAAACTAATGTATGTTACATTACTTTTATAAGATCTCTGGGATTTTATGTATGGCACTATTGATTTAATTAGTATATCTTTATAGAAAAATAAACATGGTAATTAATGGAACGTTGCATTTACCAACAGCTCATTGAAATGCATTTTTATAGTTTCTATTCAGTTTTATGTTATTCAGGGTTTATTCAATGGATAACTTGCTGGATGAATACATGCAAGAAAAATGTCTGCATTTCACAGGAAATGGAAGTACCCAATAAATAAGTAGATGTTCTTGTAATTGTTCCATTTCAGTTAGAAATGAAATAGATAACCTAGAATCCACTTTTCTTAATATTCTCAGCCAAGTATTAGGCATTGTGAGCTCATAAAGGAAAATATTTTCAAAAATTCTAAGTTAACTGTCCCTGCATAATAACTGAAAAAGGCCCAGAGAGTGCCAAAATATGAAGACAAAAGTAATTGCAGCTGAATATTTAATATACTGAAAGCAAATTAGATTCTACCAACATCTTAGATACATACGGCAGCTTCACAGGCAAAAATGGTTTGTTGAAAATTTGGTATATTATGGCTGGTTGAGAATTTTTATGAAAAATTATTGTCATAAAATTAAAATTATGTTAGACTGATCATTTCAGATAAAAAATATTCTAAATATCTGTCTTGTTTTTCTTCTCATCTCAACTTCAGAAATTTGCATAGATTTTTCTTTTGTTAATTAGATTATATTTCCATTGATGTTATGTTTTTATTCTCTGCTTCTATATTGTTTCTTTTCAACAAAATGTCTTTATTTTTAGTTTCTTTCTCATTTCTTATCTTTGTACTTCTGGAATGTGTTGCCTTTTATGATCTTTCATTGGAGAAGTACGAACTGTTCCCGATTGGTTCTGTGTAGTCACTTGAAGTCTGTTTTTTCTTATGAGTCAGTGCTTGTTTGGTTGTTTGTTTTCTTATTCATTTGAAGCTATTTTTGCAGCACTCCACGGACTGTGTCTTTGGTGAAAGACAAGCAAAGACTAGCAGCTTTTGAAGAGGAGTCTTCCAGCCCAACAAGAAATCAGGTGCTCTTTTTCACTGATGAGTTCCCTCTGATGGCTTTTTAGTTGACAGTTTTACTATTGTTTGAGACAGCAGTTATTCACAGATTTAATGTCACAAAGCTTGCTTGCATCCTTTCCTGTTCTCCTGCTTCAGGAAGAAGCAGCAGTCTGAAATATAAACAGAAAAGTGTTCCACTTTACCCTTATCTTCCCAGAGCCCCAAGGAGAGAGCTGTCAGTGGGTCTGGGAAACTGGAGGGTAAGCTGCTTCAGAGTGACACCCTTCTTTGGAGGCCTGTAGAGCCAGAAAAAGAAAAGACTAGTGAGGAAAAAGGGATCCTGTTGAAATCCTGCTACACGAATCCTTGTGAGTGAAAGCCGGGGAACCAGCAGACTTTACATAAGGCCTTTACAGGTCCCTGAAGAGTGTCTGTAGCAAAATGCGTAAGGCAAGATGCAGGAGAGAGCAGGTGATGCTGTGTAGGAAGGGTGATGGTCTCCACTCAGTCAGGCATGATAGGAGATTATTTCTCATAATAGTCACTACAGTGACTATTGCTGAAAAAATCCCACCACAGTATTGCATTCAAAATTTTTAGATTTAGAGGTGATGGCAGCCCCCCTACTCCTGAGACTTACCTCCATGCTAAGGATAGTAAAGTACTGATTCAAATTTCTTTTGCCCATTCACATCACAACCATTTATACAACACTTTTGTATATTCATATAATGCAGTGTCACCTCCTGGGAACGCACACAATACTCCATTCCTTCATCATAACTCTTGGTCTTACACAGTACCTACTACTGTACAGTTATTGAGAACTTTTTAATTTTCTTGTTCACCTACAAGAAAGAATCATGCTTTTATCTTCCTCAGTATCTCACTTTTCTGCAAAAGCATTGGGTTATTATCTCTATTCCAGGTCAAAAAAGCTAAAACATTTAATCTCCCCATACTAATCATGGGGAGTTTAAACACTATTGTAAGTTTGTTGTGATGTTTCTAAACATTATTTTACCTTTACACTTTCATTCTTGAAGAATAACTAAATGTTTTTATGATCTTTTCCAGCTTGGGATATGTCAACGCTTTGAAATGGCAAATTTTCATTGTGAAACTGTCATTATGTTTTTCAGGACTAGTTTTAACCAGAGTTGTGTCAGAAAATGATCGCACAGATTTTTAGAAAGTATGTTTCAGTTTTAAATAACTTGAAAAATAATCATTGGTGTTTGTTTGCTCAAAAATTGTATTTTCCACATAAGAAAAATGCTGAAAAATATAAAAAGTTGAATTCTTTATGATCTGCTTCTGTGGAGTCCAGAAAATTATTTCTCTGACCAAAAGACATTTACTTTGCTGATGAATACAGGATTTTTTTTTAAATTATTTTAATTTTTTTTTCATTCATTGGACAAACTGGAAAACAGCAGTAGGAATGAAGGGTTTGAGTATACCTCAGATTTCACTCTATTTCAAAATATTTCCACATATGCCATTACCCTCTAAGTAGTCTTTTAAAAAATATTTTTAATACTTTAAAATCTGCTTTATATGCAAGTTTGTGTTCAAAATTAAACTTTTTAAATAGTTTGAAACTATGAGACATTGTCCTGGTTTCGGCAGGGATAGAGTTAATTTCCTTCCTAGTAGCTGGTACAGTGCTGTGCTTTGGATTTAGGATGAGAACAAAGTTGATAACGCACCCATGTTTTAGTTGTTGGTAGGTAATGCTTACACTAGCCAAGGACTTTTTAGTTTCCCATGCTCTACCGACTGAGGAAGCTGGAGGTGCACAAGAAGCGGGAGGGGGCACAGCCAGAACAGTTGACCCAAACTGGCCAAAGGGACATTTCATATCATGTGACGTCATGCTCAGTACATAAACTGGGGAAAGCTGGCCGGGGGGGCCGCTGCTCGGGGACTGTCTGGGCATCGGTCGGCAGGTGGTGAGCAATTGCATTGTGCATCACTTGTTTTGTGTATTCTTCTTCTTAGTAGTAGTAGTAGTAGTAGTATTTTATTCTATATCAATTATTAAACTGTTCTTTTTTCAACCCATAAGTTTTCTTGCTTTTGCTCTTCCAATTCTCTCCCCCATCCCACTGGGGGTGGGGGGAGTGAGCGAACGACTGTGTGGTGCTCAGTTGCTGACTGAGGTTAAACCATGACAGACATGTTTCCAATTTGCTACCTATATTCTTTTTCACTCAGGATAGGCTCACACCTCTCAAATTTACTGTCAGTCAAAATGTTTTTTTTTTTCCCATCTATAGCTAATTTTATGTTCTTTCAAACTTTGTATTTGTACATTTGTACATTTTAGAATGAATTTACAAATATTTTTCAAGAATACTTAGAAAAATAAGAGACAGGAGAAATGCTTCACAGATTCTGGGAACTACTGACAAATGGAATGAGATTTTTAAAAATATCTTCCTTTTTTTTGTTTCTTCAATATCTTTCCTTTTTCTCCTAAAAACAAATAGGAGAAAAAAAAGAAAAAAGAAAACCAAAAAGCCCAGGCGGTTCTAGTTTCTAATGGTAGCTTCCATTAGCTGTCTTTCTTTTACATTATTTGAGCTTTTAATGATTTTGTCTTCATTGTTAACTCTGCTTTTCCTAAGAGAAAGGAGTATTTGGAAGAGAGAAGGGAAATAAAGGAAAGGCATAAAGAAGTATGTAAATGTTTGGCTGGTCAATGTAACACACCAGGCTCAGGCTGATGCTCTGAGAGTCACTTCACTGCTATGCATAGGGGTGGGTGTCTGAGCAGAGAAAACACCAAGAAGAGAAATGGGAAAGGCTGCAACAGTCATGACAAACTGATACATAACAATAACGAAACATCCTTGTGTTTCCTCTCAGATATATTTCCCAATGATTGTAAATCTGACTTAGCTAACAAATCTTCATGGGAAAGAAAGACAGAGCAAACAAGAAGTAAAAAGAATATCACTGCAGGTAACAAATTAAGTTTAATAGATAAAGCAAAAGCTGTGCACACAAGCAAAGCAAAACAAGGAATTCATTCACTCCTTCCCATCGGCAGGCAGGTGTTCAGCCATCTCCAGGAAAGCAGGGCTCCATCACGCGTAACGGTTACTTGGGAAGACAAACACCATCACCCCGAACATCCCCCCCCTTCTTCCCCCAGCTTTATATGCTGAGCATGATGTCATATGGTATGGGATATCCCTTTGGTCAGTTGGGGTCAGCTGTCCTGGCTGTGCCCCCTCCCGACTTCTTGTGCACCCCCAGCCTACTCGCTGGTGGGGATGTGTGAGAAGCAGAAAAGGCCTTGACTGTGTGTAAGCACTGCTCAGCAGTAACTAAAACATCCCTGTGTTATCAACACTGTTTTTTTCACACAAATCCAAAACATAGCCTCATACTAGCCACCATGAAGAAAATTAACTTTAACCCAGCCAAAACCAGCACAGTTAGTTACAATTAAACTGAGGTATATTAAAGAAAATAAACAAACAAGTTAGTTACACAAAATAGATGCGACCAAAGCATTTTTTATTTTTTTTAAACTAGGTTAGCATAAATATGTTATTCTTTACATGGGCTAAAATTCATATCTGGTTAGAACATGATGTTGCCACATATAAGCAGGCTATTCCAAACTCCAATTCATTTCCACCATAACAGATAATAATTGGTAGTAATAATAATGACAGCAATAACGATGGGTGATATGACTTTTTAGGTAGCTTTTGGATTACTATAACAGTCTAAAAAGACTAAGAGATGCAATGTCATTAAACTCTTGAGCTCTCTGTAATAGTTTAATTATTTAAAAAAGGGGAATGAAATGGTCATGGCCATTACAGTGAGCATGGAAAATGGCTAAGCAGGTGGCAAGCTGAGACTATTGCCTGGTCAGTCCATTTTACAACTACCTTGTGTGCCACCACAGCCATTTGTCTCACTTGACCACCTGCCCTGTCTAGTTGCTATGAACTCTTTAGAGCAGGGGCTACCATTTCCAGTTACTATTTTTTTTTTTTTACAGTGTAGAGAAGCCTAGACCATTGATTACTAAACACGTCCATAGAATGAAACATGTTGAAAATCCAGCAGGGAATTTAAGAATTATCCCTGTTCCAAATGAATGAAAATAGTTCATATGATAACTTCTATCAATCAATAATAATAAAGAGCTCCAAATGTTGTGCTTTTTAATCCCATAAATGTTGTTATAGTAAATTGAAGATGTGCATTCGGAACTTTTCCAGGAGAGAAGTTAAAGGATTAAAGGACCTTCTTAATAGCAGTACACAATAATTTGACAGCTTTTTATTTGTAATGCCCTCAGGTAACACAGCTAGGCTAAGGGAGAATTCTGATGTTCATCGGCTTTTACTTTTTAAGCCTATTGTTTTTGTCATCTTTCCTGACATCACTATGTAATCTGCAGCTGTAAGCAAGGTGCCAAAGCTGGTGTGACAATTCCAAACAAATGTGCTGTAAACAAAAGAAATTGGTTTCCTAACAATGAGATCCATGTGAATTCTTTCTGAAGAGCTTCACCCCCCAGTCAAGCTTCCTTCAATGTAGTGAGCTGCCTGTGGGAGGGAAATAAAAAATAAAAAATTCAAACAACAGTTAAAAAGGAAGATTGAACGGATTAGATGGAATGCAGCAGGGAGATCAAGTGTTTATATTCACATCACTTCAAGGAACCTGATTCTGAACTACAGAGCAGTGAATTTACAGGAGTGCTTGTAAATACCAGACACATTAAAATTTTCATTAAGGATAACAGAAATGGTCAATTATAAAACAAATGAGAAGACAAAAATGAGAGAACAAATATTTAGTTTCCTCATTTAACCTACCATTTCAGATCTGCTGGTCCTTTACCTGACCCTGTTAAATATTTAGTTAGACTTACTCAAATGCATCCATTCATGCATGCCCATACATATAAAGATATGAAATATGTCTTTTTTATTATTTCATTATTTTTTATGTAAGATACATGTTGAGATTATTTTCTGAATATTTTTAATATTTTGTCATCACTTAAATGAAGGAAGTCTTAAATATTATTTTTTATTTTGTGTATTTTGGTCAACAAGAAATAGATTGCAAGAAGTTCTGTGAATATCCATCAGTAATAAATTTTAAAAAACGCCATTTTAAAACAACCTTGTTTGAAAAAATAAAGGATTAAGGAACACAAAGGCTTCTACTTTTCCTCCTTTTTCTTTCTATTTAGAAAATGTCATAATTTTCTTAAAAACAAACAATAGTCAGTAAATATAACAGTCCAGAGCAGTAATTCCTGATGTTTCACATTTCTAAAAATGTAAAATGAATGTTAGCTTTCAAGTCAAATATTTACATGCAAATCCATATGAATGTTTGGTATAGCATTTGTTTAATGATAAGATTATATACGGTTATGCCACTCCCAAGCCCAGTTTGACTGCAGAATCAAGTAATTAAAAAAAACAAAACAAACCCAAAGAGCATCACAGTTTCTACTATAGCTTGGGTTACGTTTAGAGGAGAGATCCCATCCTAAAACATAGCAGTGTAGAACCCCACATGTAGGTCAGGTAGGGCTGTCCACCTGCTCTAGACCCGTGAGATAATTACCTGGCTGAGAACAGTCACACCATCAGCTTGAATGTGTGACCACACAAACAGACGCTCGCAAATGCCTGCCTATGTATAGGTAGAAGGAAAAGCTGGCAAATTCATTTGAGGGCTGACAGTTAGGCAGCATGCTATGGAGCTCAGCTGCCTTTTGCTTAAGTCACTATGGGAGAATAAGCACAGGCTGCTGTTAGATATAGTCTTAATAAATTAAATATATTTTTAGGGAAGTTTTTGTCAACAAGAACATTATTATAATCTGCCTTATCCTTATTAATTGGATTCAGCTACTGGTACATTGGTACCAGTAGTACCAGGTGGTGCTCCAGGTATTGTCTGAGATTTTGGAAAGTGAAGTTTTTCATTATACTTTTTTTCACCACCTCTGTTAATGAAATAGAAGCATGGAGTAAAAGGAAAACTTAATTATACTGTTAAAATACCCCACATCCATGACATTTATTTCCCTGACAATGGGAAATAGTTCTGCAAGGCTCCGAAACATCCTACAGCTTGGCAAGGCATTGTGCAGAATGAACCTGTTAATAAGGAATGTTCTTCCTGATTTCCAACATTGCAATGTGAGAGGGACACCAATTAGAAACACTTGGGACAAAGAAAAGAGGAATCTCACCCAGATGAGGACTGTCTGTACCTTGAGCAATAGAATCCTGCTAAGACAAACAAGAAACATTTTTCTCCCCTTTTACCATTTTCCTGTGAATTTGCTTCCACAGAGTGGCCTTTATGACTCTTCGGACATTCTCTCTGGGCAATACCTCATTAGCATTAGAGAAAACACTCCAAATCTCCCCTAGATCAGATACCCATATGGCAAGAACAGCAGGTTTGTTCTTCTGCAGTGATCAGGCACAGGGATGCTCAGCAAGTACCTGTACAACACTTGATCACAGGATTTTCTTCCACCTGTGTTGCTTTTTTACATGTTTTTTCCCATCCCAGGTTCTTTCCCTTTGCCATCTTCCTCCCCTCACAAACAAACAAACCTCCTGTGTTTACTCTTTCTACATTGGCTCTGTTTTTTTGCTGAATTTTTAAACTTCTTTGGCATTTGTGATGTGATAATTTGGTAATTTCTACCTTAGTCAGCAATTCTGTTGAACTGTTACCTGCTCTTCCTTTCTGTTATCCATAACACTTCTCCTTTCTGATATTCTCATATTCTTATCTCGGTTCTCTCTGCCTAGGCAATATTCTTATTTTGCTACTACTTTTAACATCTTTTAACAACTTTTGCTATTATCTTGTTAGTGTAGCTACAGGTCAGGGTTGACTATCTGGACACATACCCTAGCAACAACCTATTTAGTCTTCTACTGATGAGTAAAGAGTGAGCAAGCACACCAGTGCTAAGAAAAGTGCCTTTTGTGCCACACTTGTCAAAGGGTGGACCACAGTTCCCTTGGATAGATAAGAAGATAAAAATTGTTAGAGGCAGGATTTAGCCGTTTACTTGAGTTGACAGCAGTGCAGAGCCTTCAATAGAGTAAAAGAAGGCTGTAATTTCTGGTTGTATTTATACTAATCAGGGAATTACTAACTACATTTAACTTATATAAGCAACTCAGCTCCTTCAGTGTGGGGAGTCATAGAAACACTGACAGCCAGGAATTACAGATAATTACTGGTTCTTGCCACAGAAGAAGTGAAACTGTTACTGACTTAGGAAATCATATGAAGAAAAGTAAAATTAAAGTGGAAAAAAAATTGAGGCATATTACTTCATGTATCCTAAGGTAGATAATGCTTTTTTATAATCACTTGTATCCATCTGAAGACAAAGAGCAGGCAGATGTGGCACATAGGACTGAGCAGGAATATGAGGAAGTATCCTGGTATAGTGCAAACATAAAGGAAGCTTCACTGACTTTAAACCTCCATCAATTCTATTTACATACATCTCTCTCACCTGTGATTAGACTTGTTTCCTGGCATGCCTGGACAGCATTTCTGATGCTTGAATAAGTTGTGTGCCACAGAGATGATGCCTGCCCATTCAGAAAAAGTTTGTTTCAGGATTATTTTCATGTTTCTGCCTTATAAATCTATGGAATAAATGTTAAAAGTACATCATAATAAAAAATAATTTTAAATAAGAAAAATGTAGAAGTATGGACCACACAAAAAGAAAAATTCTGACATATGCTTTTATTTTCCTTATTAAGATCCAGCCTGAAAAAAGTAATTCTCTATTTTTTTTATAATTTACTTACAAGTTCTTATATACTGTACAAGGCAATAATACTTTGTCTCAGGTGCAATGATAGAAGATGTCATTTACAATGATTGCTAGCATCCTGTCACTTCATTTCAATGCTGTCAAAGTCAATTATCTATAGCAAAGAGGCTGGGTGCAACTGTCATTGACTAGATGCAACTGAATTGAACAATATGAGTATCTGATGCTAAACCTCAAAGTCTTGAAGCCAGTTTGCAGATTCCAAGACCTTCATGCTTAATGGAAAAATATTACTGTAAATAGTAATAAACTGAAAGTATGACAATTATGGAGACCACATAAGAACTGTATGATCCTCAATGCTTATTATATTGATGCCAATGTACTGTCTAATTTCACAGACACTAGAGTGCGTAACATCTTAATTTTCAGAGATATTTTGTAACTGTTTGATTAGCATTTATCATTGAAACATTCTAGAGAAATGTCGAAAATTGTGCTAGATTAAATACCTCCACCAAGGTAAATGAAATAATGCCAGGAAGGTAACAGATCCATTATCTAGTAATGTTTCTTACTAAATAAAGTATTGTATGATGTTCAAAAGGAGAAATAATCATAGAATCATAGAATCATTTAGGTTGGAAAAGACCTTTAAGATCATCAAGTCCAACCATTAAAGTGGGAGCAGCCTTGCGGGGACCCCCCCGATCCCAGTGTAACTTGAACACGCAACCTTCTTATCTGGAGTCAGACATGCTGGCATTGCACCATGAGGAGCACTGTAATGACATGCTGAATTGAGGAGTCCTTTCTAGAACAACTGTCTAATTAAGATGGGACCAACCTAAAACTTGGATTAAATATTTGGGTTTAAGATTCTGGTTTTGATAGCCCAGTTGATCAGATTCCAAATTTCTTGCCTGGATTTATGCTTTAAAATATGCCAGGGGGAGCTAGAAGCAGGGGAAAAGTAGCAGCAAAGCATACCCATTACCTATTTTAAGTGAAAATATATATTGCAGTGTTTGTAACACCTAAATTTTAACTTTGATCCTTAAAGATTATAATCTGGATTTGGCTTTTAATGTCCATCCCTAAGAAATGCTTGGGAAGCATTGGTTGATAAGAAGAAGGTGGCACACTGAAGATGAAGAGGTTGTATCTGAGGACACAGGTATGACCTTCTCTCTGAATGTGTCTAAGGTGTATCTCCTGGAGAAGTACTTTCCTGCTATGGGATTTGCACCTCCAAAAGCATGACACTCACAACTTCTTTTTCTTTCAAATACTTAAATAGTATTTTATAACATTATTAAACTCCTTTAGTTTAGAAGGTACCTCTCTGTTCCCACTTTTATCACTTAGTATTTAGTCAAATACCCATATGAGGTACAGTTAAAATGTCTTTCTCTGCCTGAGGGACACATACACAGATCAAGGGCATTCTCACTCCTTTCTTTTGAAACCATTCAATTTTTCATACAATAATCAAAGATTGTTGGACCAAAGACAGAAAGAAAGCAAGGGAGAGAATATGCATGTGTGTGACTTTCTAGCTTACTGATTAGAGCTGTCACTCAGAAGAGAAGACATTTGTGGTTTAGTTTCTGCTTCAGTAGCTCTGTGGGTTTCTCACTATTACTTTTTTCCAAAGTAATGATACACAGGATTTAAACCTTACATTGTCTTTCTGAACAGAATATATTCAAGCAGAAGAATGATTTGAAAGCAAGTTTTTTAAATCATAATTTTGAGTTCTAACTATTTAGTTCCAGAATTAAAAGAAGTGGTGACTGACATGGAACTTATTTTGACTACATCTTTCAGACAAGATAGGACATACATAGGACATTCAGACAACATAGACAGATGTTAAGTCTGCAGTTCCTGAGGAAGCTGTGAATGAGTTATGTATGGATCTAATAAGTGGTCTATTGGTCTATCAATGGTCTATCAATGTTGAATTGAAACACTATTTGAAATGCCCAGAAAAGATATCAATAAAACTGCAGTGTAAAAAAAGTACTTCTCCAGGATTCAGTGTCATTGAGTTGGGGGTTTGAAGATGGTAGTTTTGGACATCAGTGACCAAAGTTAGAATAAATAGGAATGTAAATGCCTGTATTCTTTTGTACCCTTAGCCTTTGATGTCTTTAAAAATAAACAAAACAAACCCAAAATCTTTCAGCTCTGATGTGACAACCATTAAAATGACAGTCATGCCCTGTTCATTTATTATTATACAGCAAAAATCAGTGGGAGTTACTCATGAACAGTGGTATATCTATCTTGTGAAAGTTGATAAATAAATAAAACCCATCAGTCTGCTCAGCTGGCGTGCTTTCTGAAGTGATGTCGATAGAACGCAAGAACAGAATAGACTGATATGAGTCACTTGATTAAGTGTGGAAGACAAAATAGGTCAATAAAAAATAAGAAAAAAATGATCTAGTAAATTAATCTTAGGAAGGATATTTTTCCCAAGCATTATGAAACAGAGAAAGTCTTTACGCCAGTAAGCTTGAAATCACTGAAGCAAACCAAACTGGAAATGCAGAATGAGAGGTTGAAAACAGAATGATAGGAAGGTGAAGTCATTTGCCTATGAATAGGAGATCAGTAGGAAAACTGATCTCTGCTCCAGCCTTGTGTCTGTCAATTTTGTAAAGTAGAGGCTTGATTGAGAACACAGCTGCCAGGTAAGGAGAAGACAATGAGAGCCACAGAGGTGTGGACCCAAGGAAACTCCAGTAGCCTGGAATGAGCTCAGTCAGCTGCCCTTGACCCAAGGGTGTCTGCAACCTTTGTTCTAGCTGACATCTAATTAGGGAGTGTCAAGAACCCTCTTAGCTGGTGCTAGGGTGAGGCCAATATAAAAGCTAGGCCAAGAGCACAATTGTAGCTAACAAAGCACTGTTAACAGATGCAGCAGTTCATACAGCAGGGTGCAAAGAATTGGTCTCATCTCATCTCAGTTCATAATCAGCACAAACTTTCTCAGGTGTGGTGGTGGCACACCACAGGGCACATTCCACAGCATGTGTTGGAGCTGCTATGCCTGCCAGGGCAGAGGTTTCAATCCAGACAGAGCTTCAGATGGTGGATGCAGCTCTGCAAGTCCTAGGCTGTAGGGAGTGTTTGGGGCCTCTCTCAGAGGCTGGAGACATGGTCCCCTTTCCAAATGGAGGTGTTATATGGAGTCTGCATGGAACTAGAGAGGGGGTGGGTCGGGGTGCGTGTGTGTGAGAGAGGGAGGGAGAGAGAGGGAGAGGGAGATGGACAGGATCTTCTTCGAGACCCTACAGCTTCAGAGCCTTGAACCTCAACTGCAGTGGAGACACAGGCAGTCTGTCCCTAGCAGAAAGGTAAGTGGAAACTCGGGGGAAGACAAAAGCTGGAAGCTGGTGACTTCTGGTACCAAGAGGAGGGTTCTTGTTCTGCCTCAATGCTTGCAACTATGAGACAGGTTCATTGTCCTCAAAGCTGAGGTAGAGGAGCTGGGTGTGCTTTCAAGCAAAGCATGTGGGCTGACTGACCCATGCAGGAGCAACACGTGGAAATGGCAAGTCATAGTAGTGGTGACTCCCTGCTGTGGGGGATGGAGGGCATCTATCTGCCACCCTGACTTGTCATTTGGATAAGTTTGCTGTTTCCTGGGGGCCTGGATCCAGGACTTTGAGAAGAGACTACTGAAGCTTGACCAACAGTCTGACTATTACCCCCTGCTGTTCTTCCATGTGGGCACCAATGATACTGCTAGGGGCAACCTGAAGAGTATCAAACTGACTACAGAGCTCTGGGCTCAATAGTCAGGGACACGAGGGCCTGGGCAGTTTTGTCCTCAGTCCTGCTGTTGAGGGGACAGGGTGTGAGGAGGATGGGGCTAGTACTGCATGTCAACTACAGGTTGCAAAGCTGGTATCAGTAGCAAAGTTTTGGTTTCTATGACAAGGGAACCCTGTTTGAGGATCAGTCTATTTGAGACATATGGGATCCACCTGACTAAGCAGGGCAAAGGTATCTTTGCCAACAGAATGGCTGACCTGGTAAGAAGAATGCCGCCTTCACCTCAGTCTTTACTAATGATATTTGCCTTCAGGAATCCAAGGGTTTGGAGATGAAGGGGAAAGTCTGGAGCAATAAGGATACACCTTTGGTGGAAGAGGATCAGGTTACAGAATACTTAAGCAAATTGGTCCATGGGCTCTGATGGGATACATCCACAAGTGCTCGGGGAGCTGGCTGTTGCCATTGCAAGACCAGTATCAATCTTCAAACAGTCATGGTGATTGGGTGAGGTGCCTGGGGACTGGAGGAAAGAAAATATCGCTCCTATCTTCAAGAAGAAGGACCCAGGGAACTACAGGCCAGTCAACCTCACCTCAATCCCTGGGAAAATGATGGAACTAATCCTGGAAACCATTTCCAGGCACATGTAGGACAAGAAGGTGATTGGGAGCATGGATTCCCAAAGGGGGAAGTCATGCTTGACTAACTTGATAAACTACTATGATGATATGACTGCCCATAAATGAAGGAAGAGCAGTGGATATTGCTGACCTAGATTTTGGTAGGGCTTTTGACAGTCTCCTGTAAGATCCCCATAGAGAAGCTGTTGATATATGGGCTGGATGAACAGACAGTGAAGTGGATTGAAAACTGGCTGAATGGCCAGGCCTAGAGGGTGGTGATCAGTGGCACAAAATCTAGTTGGAGGCCAGTTACTACTGGTGTACTCTAGGTGTCAATAATGGGTCCAATCCTGTTCAACATCTTCATTAATGATCTGAATGATGGGGCAGTGTACCCTCAGAAAGTTTGCTGGTGAGACCAAACTGGGAGGAGTGTCTGATACACCAGAGGGTCATGCTGCCATCTGGAGGGACCTCCAAAATTAGGATAATGGAGATACATACATTCACTGAAAGGAAAACGTTTCATAAAAACAAAGATTAAAAAAGGCAGTGGTTTAGTGTTGAACAGGATGAAACTAAAAAGAAAGAAATAAATAAGGTAAAACACAATTAAAATGGAAATATTTACTTTCCTTTCAGAAATGGTAACAATGTGGGAAAATAAATTTTCCAGTAAGTTCTTGTTTGCAGTTTCTGTAAAAGACTAAGGAAAGCAATATTTTGGAAACAGAAAATACCGTCAGTACCTTAGAATGATATGTGTGGGGCTTTTTTAAGGGAAAAAGTTGATGCAGACGGAAGTCTGTGAAATATATTAGAGGATAAAGTGATATGAAACATAGAAGAATGATCATTACAGCATCTGAAAAGTATAAATTAATCAGCAGATACTTTAAAGAAAAGGGAAAAAAATTCTTCAGAGTAAAGAGCTAGACCTCCAGTTATAAAATGTCAATGGTTCTTTTGACTTCAGTTGAGGTTCTAGTTCAACGCATTTCCTTTCAATTAATGTAATCTAATTTGGTATCAAAACACTGCAGTAAGTAAACCATTTAATATTCAAGGAAGTAAAGATTTTTCTGTGCATCAAGAGGCGGAAAGTACTTTGTATGCAGAAGTTCTAGAGAACTAAGCCTTTATTTCTAATGAGTGTCGGAACTTGTATAAAATTATTTTTAAAATTAATAATAATAAAATCTCAGCCTCACATTCCTAGACATACTAGGCACCTAGTATCTCTATTAGGTAGGTCTTCATGCTACATACAGAAGAATATACTGAACTAACATTAAGGAAAGAAATAAAAATGACCCTTTAACTCACCGCTGAAATATGGGAACATGAATTTTAGACTCAGTAATGCTTACTGTCCCTTCACTGAAAATACAGCATAGTTTCTCTCAATTAGTTTAAAACAAAGCTCCACCTGAATTTGCCATTATGTCTTCTGTGTCTGAGATTACTTCCACTTTTGCTTCAGAAGTGAGGAAAAAGTAAATGAATGCTGATCTACCATAGTTTTTCAGAGTTCAAACACAGCTGTTCTTACAGAGGCAGTGAATACTTATTACTGCCCCACTGCTTCCACTGGAAATAATCAGCTAGTCACTTTGGAGTGTCACTTTAATTTATTTGGGACCATGTTTCTCAAACAATTTTTGTCTGAGTTTTGGAGGGCTCAGAATTTAAAAGCATGATATCCAAGAAAGAAGATCTAAAAAAAAAACCACAACACTTTAAGAGATGAAAACTGGCTCATGGCCTCTTTAAAAATTATAAACAAATAAATCCAGATATTTTCTCTCCCTTCAGCTTCAACCTTGAATGTATATTTTGTGTGTCATGCTTTCAAGACACCACACAATAGATTTTTTATGTATAGGAGATCTAAAAGGCAGCATATGCATTTCAAATTCTGTATGTTTCAGCAATAAATTTTCCTAGTGATACTGTCCCTTACAAAGCTGTTAATATTTCAAATTACTATTTGAGAAGAATAAAAGGCTCGACTCAGTGGTCAGATAGTAGTAGTAGGTATGGTACAGAACCTATGGGAGACCATCAGCCTTCTGGAGCAGCAGCTCCAGAGAGGGGAACTGTTATAACAGGAGAAAAGGGGAGGTTCTATCCAATAATTTTATCCAATTGCACTAGTCACCTTTCTTTAGGTAACTAAATAGAATCCAAACTCTCTATCTTTCAAGGTCTCTCCTGAAGGGCCAGAGAGAAGGGATTTCACTGTCAGGTCTTCAAGACACATTTAGAGTACAACCAGAAGCTTGGGCAGAACCTTGGGTCTTTCTGTGACTGCTGATTTTATATGTTTTTCATACTGGTGAATAGAGACCTTTCATTGCACTCCCAGCAGCTGTGGAGGACTTTAACAAGATCCTAGAATATCTTCAGAACTTGTAACCTAATTAGTCTTTCAAACACACTTTCTGTAGGATAGTTGTCTAGGAGATGATAAAGAAATACTCATTGTTCCATTTATATCACTGTGCTATATTTATTAAAACATTGGTTAAACTTTCATGCTTTTATTTGGAGTTTATAGTGGTGACTGAATTAAGAAGTCTCTCTGAATGAAGGTAAACTGTTTTAAAAGAAGTTGTTGATTCTAGCCTCTTGTCTTAATTAGAAAGCATCTTTAGAGAAGAACTGATTTGATCACATCTGATTCAGCCAACCAAACTACCTGGGCAGCATCTTTCCATCATATGGTAGACAAATTTCAATGAAGACATTTGTGATCCAGAAAATTTCCTTCTATGAAAACCTCTAAGAGTCCAATATGACAATGTCTACCTTATTATTTTACAGGAGCAATGCATTCTATTATTGTTCAAACAGTTACATGTGGATAGATTGTGCTCCTTTTCACAAGTTTTTTTTTTCTAATTATTCAATAAAAAAATTAAGCAGAGAAATTATTGAAAAAACAGCTAAAAATTGCATGGGCTCCAATGAGATTTTTTTGGTGTATTGACTCCTCTCTTTTAAAGTATAGTTCAGACAAAAATAAGCATACCAAGAATTGAGTCTTTTCTTCTCAGCTGTCCTTCAAACCATCCTGTAAGTCTCACCTTTAAATCTTTTATTTTCTGCAAACTCTTTAATTTAGTTTTTACTCGCTCCCAAAATTCTGTTGATTAACAAGAAGAATATATGTTGTTTAGAACAGGAAATATAGCAGAAAGTGTTATAGAGTTTGGGCAAACATAATTTCCTAATTATATTCTACAGCAGCAGAGAAGAGTGAGTCTGCATACCACAGGTGTAGCTTGTCATTTTGTTCGTAAGAAGAGTTACTTCTCTATGTGTTTTGTATAGTCATCATACATTTTCATAGTATATTGAAATACTATGACTTGAAATAACAGAATCCTGACTTCACTGTAAGAGCAGAAAAGGAGAGAAACCACTCATTTATGTATCAATCATTTGTCTGAAGATACATATGCATATCTATAATGATGGACTGAACTGTTTTCAACAGTAATGTCTGCTAAAATTAAACAGAGCTTAAATCAGTCAGGTAGGGAGTCTCCAAATTTAATTTTTTCTCATCTTTTCATGGTTTCTTCTTGACTAGTTCAGCGAGTCAGCCCCAAGACAGCCATGGAAAGCCCTTTTGTCTTCTGCAAAATGTTCCTTATAGAACACACATTTATAGGATTTGCACTGGCGAAGCGGCACAGGAATGTCTTTTCTACAAAATAGGCATTAAGTTCTAAGAGTTCAATATTTGTTTTAAACACAGAGTTCTTTTGGGCAGAAACAGATTATCACTATGAAGAAAAGAGACTCTAGGGGTATGCAAAAATGAAAAAAGATTTTCTTCCCTCCCCTTTTCAAGTAACGTTGAAAGGCAGCATTGTCTAAGTCTTTTGGCTTCTTAAACTGATGAAATGCTGATATATCTGCCTGTACATTTACAGTTACAAGAGGAACAGTTCTCTGCATTTCTGACAGAGACTGTTTCTCTGCTTACAGTAGCTGAGAGAGCTGCATCTGTGCAAAATTCTCTTTCTGATGTTGTTGATAAAGATACTTCTGATACTTTCTTGACAATGGTACTTTATTATAGTAAAAGCATGAAAAGCTACTGAAACTATAGGCATATCATTTGTGATTTTATTTTTATTTACTGATGCTTTATCTTGTGAAATAGGGTACAAGGATTTCCATGTGACAAGATAAGAAAAACCTACCTTAGCTAACAAAGACAGAACTACTGATGCAGAAAAAGACTAAACTACCAATTTTATCATGTCACCAGAAGCTTGAGGGAAAAACATAACAAAGAAGACATGGATCTAAAACATCCATGACTATCCCAAGACAATGGAAAAAGAATTTAGGGAAACTGAAAGAGAAATAATATGTCTATCTTTTCTTTTTCTTTTTCTTGAATTGTCAACAGTATGCTTACCAATGGAAGGAAAAAAGAGCAAAAATGAAAACATTTTGGGAATAAAAGATGGAAGGAAAACTAGATATTGCTGTGTCAGAACAGTTTTCAAATTTTCACTCACCACATTCTTCTGTTTACATCCTAGTTAACCCTACATGTATGCTGTCCTATATAAGCTTCATTGCTTCATTCTGCAATTCAAAATGAATTGCTGAAAATATCTTTCACAAAAGACTGATTTTTGCAAGTAGGAAAACTAGTTATTACTTCAATTTTAGGTTTTTACCCATGTTTAAGTTCATACAATTCGAGATGTAAAAAAAAAAAAAAAAGATGTTTATATGTTTACCACATACAATCACTAACTTAAGGTTAGATTTGTATTTATTCAACAAAGAATTAAACTTTACACATGCTGTACCTTAAGCTCAGCAAAGTGTCGACCCATAAGGTCTGACCTGTGTTTCTTTATAACTGGAATAATTTGAACAGTACAGCAGAAGGAGAGAAAACTTGAAAATAAAACACAAAAGGTGTTAGAAGATTCCAGCAGAAGGAAAGGAACTGTAGAAAATTATTAAAATGCAAAATAAAGTATCTCTATTAAAGAATATAAAAAAGCAAGATATATATATACACACACATAAATATGAAGATAAAAATACAAGTATATTTATTTGACACACTAAAAATAACACTGAAATAAATTTTATTCACTTTCAGTCCAAAACTGATAATGTTTTAAGGTTAGTGCTATTTTCCTTTTAAACAAAATCCCTTACAAAAGCAATCATTTAAAAAAGGAAAACAAAAATCTGTTTTCCTCTGAAAAAAGGAAAATACTGCAATCTTGCCCTTTGTATTCCTTAACATTTTTCGTTAAAAACATATATGAATATAAATATAACTCACAGAGGAAAAATAACTAAATCACATAAGTGCAAGAATGGAATTTAGTCAAAAAAGTGATAAACACTCATTGTTCCAGAAGTTTTCTCTGTTCAGTGGAAGGGCTCTGTAATGAGCTGTCCCAAATCAATGTAAAATTCCATGTCCAAATCAGTAGTTTTGCCACAGTCATTTATCAAATAATGAAAAATATTTGACTAATCACAGCTAAGTGATTTCCTTATCAGTTTTTTTAACCAAAATATTTTTTGTCTAAAATAAATCATCACCAATGCATTAAAATTCACTGTTTCTTTTTAAATCTAGATTCACAAACTGAACATACTTATTCTGGAGATTGAAATTGATACAGTTCTCTTCTCTAGCTGAACAGTTTTGAATCTAAAATTTACTGTCCTTTTTCCCTTAAGGAGTGCATTAAAAATTGGGTAAGAGGTAACTGTGAAGGGTTATGTGTTGCATTAAAGTCTTTACGTACTTACTGATATATAGACCAGAATCTGGAAACTAGAAATCTCTGAAGTGAAACTCTAATTCAAAAAAGATCACGTCTATGATCTGTCTCCAGCTTAAAAAACAGTTAAGTGCCAAAATATCTCTAATAGGTATGACTGGGGGTGGTGGTGGTGGAATAAAAACATATTGTTCTTGTTGAATTCATCACTCTTGAAAAAGATGCAAAATAAGTTCAAACTCTTTTTCTACTGATCAAACTTGGATTTCTTGTCTTTCTGGTATGTGTCAGGACCACTGGTTTAGAGTCATTCTCCAAAGATCACTAAATAAAATTTTAAATTATGTAAAAAATGGCAACTGAGACTATCATGCGTCAGCCTGGGATCTGACACATTGTGGTGAAATGCTTTAAGTGTTGGGCAGCTGGGAACCAGGGGGATATCCCAGCTGAAAGAATTGGGTGTATTCTTTCTTTTTCATTGCCTTACTTTCCTTAAATAATTGAAAGAAAAATATTTCACTGATTCCATAATGATACTTGTTAGGACCGTTGTTTCAATAAGAATAAAAAGGAAAAAAAAAATGTTGCACTAAAATAAAATGCTGGATTGTCCTGGTTTTGACTGGAATAGAGTTAATATTCTTCCTAGTAGCTGGTACAGTGCTGTGTTTTGGATTTAGTGGGAGAATAATGTTGATAACACACTGATGTTTTAGTTGGTGCTAAGTAGTGCTCACACTAGTCAAGGACTTTCCAGCTTCCCATGCCCTGCCAGCGAGAAGCTGGGAGGGGGCACAGCCAGGACAGCTGACCCAAGCTGGCCAAAGGGATATTCCATACCATATGACGTCATGCTCAGTATATAAACTGGGGGGAGTTGGCCAGGGGGCAGCTGTGCGGTCTTCAGCTGCCTGCTGGGTTAAATCACAACATGGGTTTTGTGGGTTTTTTTTCTCTCCTTCCATGCTCTCTCCTAATTTTTCCTTCAGCAACTGAACTGGAAAATTAATTCTCCTCATGTCCTTGCTTCTGCATTTCAAATCTTTACTCCAGCCACTTTGTTTTGCCTCTGTGACATATTCTGTAAAGTTTTAAGTTGAGACCTGTGTTTAAGTGTAAACAAAATTGCTGGAAAACACAGGCAAACCAGGCCTTCAGTGTGGTCACTGGACATATGGCTTGAGAAATCTTACTAGACTGTTGCTGCTAAGGGCAGTATAAAGATACCTTCATCTGTGGGAGTTTATGCTACAACTTAGCATTTCTTCAGAAAAGAATCATAATTGCACCATACTAAGGAAAAAAATAGAGACTGTTGTGACCACTCTTATGTGATATGAAACCAGTAGAATTTAGGAAATCCAAATGTTTACCAGGATCTACTACTAGAACTGGAATGAGTTTTTCCAAAAATAAAATACAGCCGTGTAATGGGTAGTAGTGTCTTGAAGAAACCTTCATAGCATTCAAGAGAAAAACATCTATAATGAAGTAACTAATTTATTAAATATTTTTTGCCACGACAAGTCATTCTGCATGAAACATCTGTATTGTGCTCCTGTGCGTAGGATGGCTGAGATGGAATTAACTTTCTTCTTAGCAGCCCATAAGGTGCTGTGGTTTAGATTTGTACTAAAACAGTGTTGATAACACACCAGTGTTTTGGCTACTGTTGCACAGTGCTTTCACAGCACCAAGGCTTTTGCAGTTCTTTCATCTGCCCCCACTGAGTATGCTGGGGGTGGGCAAGAGCTTGGGAGGGGACATAACCCAAACAGCTGACCCAAACTGACTGAAGGGATAGTCCATACCATATGACATCATGCTTTGCAATAAAAACTGTGAGTTTGGTCTTTCAAAAGTAGCTGTTGATCGGAGACTGTCTGGGTATCAATCTGCTTGTAGGAGGTAGTGAGTGATTGCCTGTGTGTTGCTTGTTGGTTTAGGGTTGTTTTTTTGTTTTTCTTTTTTCCTTCATTTAATAAAACATCTTTTACTTCACCCACCAGTTTTCTTGCTTTTCTGATTTTCTCCCCCATCCCACTGCAGGGGAAGTGAACGAGTGGACGTGTGGGTGCTGGCCAGGGTCAACCTACCACAGCTGACAATACAGATGTGATATAAGGAGAGAAAGATTAGAAAATAATAGAC
This sequence comes from Aptenodytes forsteri, assembly GCF_000699145.1. Taxonomy (NCBI): domain Eukaryota; kingdom Metazoa; phylum Chordata; class Aves; order Sphenisciformes; family Spheniscidae; genus Aptenodytes; species Aptenodytes forsteri. Next base: position 825,066 of record NW_008794490.1, read on the forward strand.
TATTTTTATGACATGCATTGGATACAACAATATTTAGGCAATATAGCATATGTACTGCAACACTGACATCTACAAACTGCTTAGAGAGACAAAAAAAGGAAAATAAGAGACACTTCAGGTACAGTATACATTTCAGAATATATTGGGAGATGTTCTGCTTTTGGCTAGGATAGAGTTATATTTCTTCACAGTAGCTTGTATGGGGCTATGTTTTCGATTTGCGATGAAAACTGTGTTGATAACACAGGAATGTTTTAGTTACTGTTGAGCAGTGCTTACACAGTCAGGGCCTTTTCTGCTTCTCATGCTGCCCCACCAGCGAGTAGGCTGGGGGTGCACAAGAAGTTGGGAAGGGACACAGCTGGGACAGCTGACCCCAACTGACCAAAGGGATATCCCACACCGTATGATGTTGTGCTCAGCAATAGAAGCTGGGGGAAGAAGAAGGAAGGTGGGGACGTTTGGAGTAATGGTGTTTGTCTTCCCAAGTAACCATTACGCGTGATGGAGCCCTGCTTTCCTGGAGATGGCTGAACACCTGCCTGCCGATGGGAAGGAGTGAATGAATTTTGCTTTGGTTGCACATGCGGCTTTGGCTTTACCTGTCTTTATCTCAACCCACGAGTTTTCTCACTCTCATACTTACAATTCTCTCCCCCATCCCACTGGGCAGAGAGTGGAGTGAGTGGTTGTGTGGTGCTTAGCTGCCTACTGGGGTTACAACACGACAGGAGATTTGATTGAATTTCCTGTATTGCTCCTCATGGCATGGGTCAAACTTTTAAAAATACAAATTCATAATTCAATCCAGTTTGAGATGCTTTTATTCTAGCATTCTCATATACTTCTGTTTGCTTTTAAAAAAAAAAAAAAAAAGTTTGTTTCCATTGAAACTGTTATTTGAAGAGCTGGCATTAATGAGACTATCACTTAAACATATTTGTTGAGGTCCTCTTCTTTAAGTGCTACTGGAGATTGCCAATTTAATCACAGATTGAGCTTAAAGTAGAAAAAAGCCCTCTCTTGATGGGGAATTTTTTTGTTGTAGGAAGGTAATTTTCTGTCGATACCATACACCTGGCAAACCATGATTTTTTAAATGTACTGACATTGTATATTTCCCACTGCTTAATATAAATAGAAAGATCTGTAACATCTAGCATGTAAAAACAAGAGTCAGCTCTTCAGAAGATCAACCAGATTCTCCTTTTTAACTAGGTGCTTTAGAATAGGAAGTTTGATGCCATGTTCTATTAAGAATGTACCATTTCATTTTTCCCAAAACAGGAAAAAGCTTTTAGTGTCAAGCTATGCAGGTTGGTTTATGAACAACAGATCTTTCAAAAAACCTAGTCATACCGGAAAATCACGATGAGTGGGATTCCTTTCACTTAACTTCTGACTACATAGTATACAGCCTGAGCTAAGCTAATCATACAGTTTTCTTCTAGAGATAATGGGGAGACATAGGTGCATGCAGGATGTGATTTATCTTATCCTAATGTGGATATACAACATAGGTCAGTTGAATGATGTCTCTTTCACCCCCCTTAACTTAAGGACAATGGATAACTCATTCATATATCAGCATCTACTCTAGCAACTTGATAGAGTCACCTGAACATAGGTGCTTACAACCATCTAGGAAGTCATAAGGTGCCCCACATGGCTTCTAGTTGTCAGTCCAAAAAATGATGTGTTTCTTTTAGGTCCTACATCAGATTTGAGGACCTTATGAGGATGGCAAATGAATCAAGTCCTAGACACTGAAGTCTGGTAAAAGAAATTCCACCCACTGTTAACCTTTAATGTATTATGGCTGATGAAACAGAATATCCAACTGAATACTTCCTTTAACCATGAAATACCATAAAATGGATATAGGTAATTAGCACAACAGTGTGATAGAGGGACTTGAGCTAGTCCTAGATGAGACAGATTGGTACTGGTAACACTCTTGGTGTTTTAGGATGGTTAATTAGGAAAGCACTAATTAGCCTTCCTGTGAACAGGAACATTTTCACATGTGCATGGAATATATTTTGTTTTATTGCATAAGTAACATCAAGTGCTAGATGATCAGTTTTTGTAAATCACCATACTTTGTTGTCTATAATTAAGCTAAGACACATTATTGTACATAAGCAGCTGAATTTTGTTTTTACTGTATATTTACATGTCAGAGGGTACAACAGGAGAAAAGAAATCTTACTAAACTACTTGGAAGTGTAGTACAATCCTGTGCAATAGCCCAATTGATGCTGTAAACTACTACTTTGTATGAATACATAACTAGACCTGCAGTGAGGCTTTGTACCAGTTCTCTGACATAAACCCTTCAGGTCATTTTGAGGACCATGAAAACACAGTTCTCATACAAACCAGCTCAAACTAGACCTTTCAATTCAGACTCTTACTAATCACAAAAAAAATTACAAACAGCTTAAAGAAGACAGATATCTATTCAGAATAATGGGGATTTTTTTTGTCATAATTAGACCTGTGAAAAGAATTTATTTACTGTTTTGAACACCAAACTTGAAAAAATTACATAAGGGTTGGTGCAATATAAACAAAATCAACTGTTTCCATCTATTTTGTTTTGATGAGAAAAGCTTCTCTGTATACAGAGAAGTGGTTTGTTTATGCATAGATGTATTTATAACAGAAGATTAAGGTGTATTTTTTGACTCGAAACAAAGGATTTGGCTTCCAGCTGGGTATTTTTAAAAACAAAATAAAGCAGTAGAAATGAAGGTGTAAGAATTAAGTATTAACTCTAAGAACAAAAAGCAGTAAATAATTTTCTTTTACTAATCAGCTTACTGATTTGCAGTCTTTTATTTCCACCAAGCAAAAAAGAGAAAAAGTAACCAAATGAGTGCATGTTAAGTAGGTCGTTTAATCTTATAGTAACAAGTTATTTTTGGTGAGAATGTCTCTTATTTTTACTCTTGTTGTTTTTCTGTTTTGTATTTTGATGTTTAATCATTAATTAAAGACTAGAGTCCATATCTTCTAACTCCTGTGTGAATGTTCTAACTGGAAGGTAGAAATTAATCTTTTTACAAGACTTTTAAATTTCTAGCTTTATGAACAGTAACGTTGTCCTGCAAAGTGGAGCAGTGTTAATAATGGAGCTTCAGCTTTCCTATCTGTGGTCACCTTGATGCCTGAGAGCTCAGTACTAGAGATTACAGGTTTAGGTTCAGAATCTCTCTGTTAATAAGGATGTTGAAGCTGGACCTAGGGTATCCTCAGTGTGTACTAATCAATGGGATGGTGGAAAAATGTTTCAGTGAGTTATGAATTCATTTTTTCACAGACAGAACTATTCAGGGAACTCAGCCTAAATCCAGAAATAGTGTGACTAATACTTGCGTAAACCATCTTGGGAAATTACTTTCACATCTTGGTGTTGCATCTCTTAAAGAGTTAAAAATGGTTCTCAAACACTGAATTAGAAATTGTTCAGACAAGTTAATAAATATATAACAGAACTTTTTTTTTTTTTTTTTTTTTTTTTTTAATAAGATTATCCTTATGGTTATATCCAATTAATTAAGGAATTGCCCTTCCCTAGAGTTTAGAACCTGTACTGTTACTACTCAAGAGCCCTGTTTTGAAGGAAAGATGGCTGCCCAGCTCTGCAGTTCTAAACTTCTCATTAACTCAGAGGTGCATTTGCTACAGTGAGTAGTGTTAATAGGGGAGGAAGGCAATGGGAGTACTACAGCCCACTCAGCTCTCCCAACAACTGTCATGCACCTCTAAATCTGCAACTGTTTATAAACTATTGACACCTATTTTGTTGTCCTCTCTTACCTTGAGGTCTTTTTGTACATTGTTGCTTCATGACCGACTCCATCATATTGAGTAGGTATGCTGTAGATGCGTAATTCAGATGTGTTGATTTTCATGTTTTTAGTCTACATTTTGTCATTCCTCCAAGGATTTTTTAATGGTCTAATGTTACCCTATTAACAACATCTCCTGTAGCATTATTGTAATAATATTTGGCATCGTGTACAAAATAATGCTTTGCACTGTCAAAGAGATTTGCAAACATTAATTGATTAATCAGAAGCATTATCTGGAAATGTAATTAATGTGTGGCATACATATGGCTTCTTCCAGGTCATTAATAAAGTACATACTAAATACAATGGGAGCGAACACTGATTCTTACAGTGCCCTAGTGATTAATTTGCAGTAAATCTCCATATAGGGTGATTTTTTCACTCCATCTTTATAGATACTTAGCCAGGTTCAGGTCTATCAGACTATCAAAGTAGTGAAGAGTTTTGTCCCACATCTTCTGTTCTTTGCAAATTTCTTAGATTAACAGAGTTAAGATTTCTCCAGTTATGTATATCTTTTATACATATATGAGTTGCTTTGGTGTCCTTTTCCCTTCCTTTGCTAAAATCTTTCTCTCATTATTTAAATAGGAACTGAGAATGGTTTATTGAAAATAATCAGATCTGAACTTCTCTTATTTTAAACGACTGGGAAGACTGCATTATGTTCCATCCTTTTAATCATTTCGATCTTAACCATACATAAACTGTAGTTTCTTGAGCATTGATTTCAGAACAGTTGCCTCTTTTTAAGTGAATGTTTATGTTTTAATATTTTGCTAGGTTACTCTTATCTTTGTGAGGTTACTCTTACATCTTTTTAACATCCATTTATGAACATGGTTTTTGTCACTTTTTTCATTTGTTTCTTAGCTTCCTTAATTTTCTTTAAAGAATTATTCCCTTTCCCGTAACCTTTTTTTGTTCCTGTCATGTTGCTATTCTATTCCTTCTCCCAGTATCCCATTAGCTGCTCTACCAAGGCATCATTCATTAAAAGTCTGAGGTAACTTTGCCTGGAGTTGAAACAAACATGAAATTCCTGTCTAAATTATGTTTATTTTGCCCCTAATATGATGTAAATTCTGGTTTCCTCCACAAAATTAGTAGGTAATTTTCAGAATCTTAATCCAAACACAATTTATTATTTTAAAAATAAAACTTTCCCTAATGATTTTGTGACTTTGAAAAATAGAATAGAATAGCCTATTCTATATAAATAGAATATAATAGACTAAATGACAATGCACAGGAGAAATGAAGTATAAAATTATTGATTACTTATCCTATGGACATGGCAAGACATTGTCAAAACAGTAAACAGGCTTCCTTACCTGATAAAAAGTCTACTTCATTTTTCACTCTCATTTTATATAGTTGTATAAAATTATTTGCATTTCTAACTATCTGTTTAAAATTAATCTTTACTATAGGGCACTGGGTCACCCTGTAGCCAGCAAATAGTTTTCCCTTATTCACCTTATACATATATATAAGTATATGTATTTGGATATATATGTATTTATACATATACTAGGATTATTATTCTCACATTGACATCTCAACCTTGTAAGCACATTCTTTCCAGACAGTCCATCTGTTTGTACTTTCTATGAGGCCTACTTTAATTCTTTATAAAATCCTTTATATCATTATATTTAATAATCAGTTCTCCAATAAAATCAACAATCCCTCTATTGATATCATTTTATAGGGAATAATATTAGTATATGTGAAAGTCTTCTGAGCAAGTGTTTCATCTATATTCAGCAACAGTACAAAAAAACTGAGTGATGCAAACTCTACTAATATATATCAGACTCTCCCTGGAAACGTTATTGATGGCCACAGCAGATCACTTTTTCTAAATACTTAGTGTTCCTCATCTTTCCATCGAAGGCTGCAAGTGAAATTTTTGTATATTTTTCTGCAACAGGAAATCCTGCCTAGAAGCAGCTAAAACAGACCGTTTATTCATTTCTCATAGGCCACCAAACACTCATCAGACAGTATTGGCTGTGAGGCATTGCTGAGCTTGGTTGGATTAAGACTGGCAAATTAGAGAAGAAAGGCTCTGCATCTCAGATGAATTGACTTTAGTCTTCTTTTGCAATATTTTGTTCTAAAATCATTATGTCAGTATTATTTTCTGAATATGTGCTTTTCTCCTGGGCTTAAGATTCAGTGAACAACAGAGGCTAAGATTGATTCTGATTTATAATGTACATATGCAGAGAAAGGGTGAAAAAAGATAATCATAAGAAGCAGCCTGAAAGCTTGCACACATGCTTCTCTGCACATGGACTTTGTTTCTGACCTTCGCTCCTGAAAATCATTACAGAAACAGAACATGCCCAGAAATTGGGGCAAGAAAAGGGGGAGTATTTGAGGATATTATGTGGCCCAAATCAAATTTGGAATTTAAAAGAACACTATAAAGATCAACAAATCTTCCATAATTATAAATACCTGTTTCTACATGGAGTGGAACTAAACCATGTAATAGATAAAACATCAGCATATTGCAGGGTATTTTTAGAAACGTACTAGAACAGTAGGTACACATGATTAAATGAATGCTATCTTTATTATCACTATTATTTATCAATAGTGTTATCGCATTAATGAAAGATAATGTTGAAAGTCATGATGGGTGTTGTTTTTTTAGATGATAAATGCTGTGTAACCAAGTTCTCCATTATATACCACACACTTTTAAGATTTACTATGGTAAGTGATACTTCACATATTTTGGTTGAGAAGAACTGTTAAAATGGAATTCTAATTGAATAGTTAGTTCTTGAATAATTAGTTCTTCTACTTAAAAAATTCATATATTTCACTTTTAAATGTATTTTTGTTGTGATATAGTGATGGGAAAAAGAGTCTAGGAGAAGTGTCATATTAAAACATTTAATTCTTTTTTTAATTGATTGTGAAGTTCAAAGATGAGAGGTTCTTCAAACTTGACATACTTATATTTTATAGTGAGCCATATTATATGTAATACTGTTATAAAAGTTCATAGGGAAATCAAAGGGTCTTACAAATTATTTAGTGAAGCACATTGATTCCATCTTGATTCAAAAGATTTAAAGTACACCACTGACGTAATTAAGATTCAAGGTGAAATCTTTGAATCTATAAAGAGCTTTGTTTCTATCTGCAGTTGCATGTATACACAAAACTAATTCATGGAATGAAATTACTCTTAATTATCTATAATCTATTAAAGTTAATGATTTAATCGTAATCATTATTACTATAATTAATTACAATATATCAATAATCATCCAGACAGTTGGAAGGAGTTATTACCATCATGTGTTACATTTTGAATATTGCAATTCAGCTTTGTTCTAATTATACAAAGACATCAGCAATATGTAAAAACTTTACATTAATCTATTAAAGTATTACAATATTGCAGTAGTCTATTTAAATTATTATACCTAATACAGCATGGCAGTAAGTAGACATCTCACAAAATTTTCAAGTTTGTATATAAGCATATTTTCATATGCTTCTCATTGTACTTTTTCTTTCTTTCAGAAAGGACTTGTTTTGGGATTTTGTTTTAATTTAATAGAGATACCAAAATATCTGTCAAAAAGTGGTTTTGAATTTTATTTATATTACCTGTGAATAATTTACATATATATGCATGATATTTTATTATCTAAAATATGTTTAATTAGTGTATTTTTATGCTGAAATTGAAAAAATAATTCAAAGCATTATGTTTTCTTGATGGAAGGTTCCTAGAAATTTGCCATCAATGAAATGTTAAACATAGAGTTTGTTCTTGCCAGCAACATATGACCTTGATTTTTCATATTTGTGTAATTATAATTAAAATACCTCCAGAAGAGAATACTACTTAATGATATTGCAGGATGTACCTGTTCAAAAGTGTCATAAGCCTTCCCAGTTGTACATTTTAAAAAAGAAACTGTTCTGTATCATGACCTTGAGTGTTAAAAGGAATAAAGGACACAAAAGTTAATGTTGTATTTTTAAAAGTTATAGCTAGATTTCTGCCCATTTTAGAGATAAGAAATTGCTCTCCAGGGTCAAACTGTATCCTGTTCCCAAAGTGGCCTGTAACAGATGCTAAGGGAAAAGCAAAAAATAAATGTGAAAATACTTCATTTTATGTTTTAAATTCATTATCTCCAAGTTCTTTTAAAATTGGGAAATTTAAATGCAAAAAATGTGAAAGAAAATGTACTTTTCCATTTCAGTCATCACTTTGCATCTCTAAGCTGAATCCCTCCTTTGTGTCTTTCAAGTTGATGAATCTTATACTATTTGATTTATTTAGACATAAGTTACTCCAGATTCATCTAAAGGATGAGTCCTCATATCCTGAAAAAGACAGATGATGGGACAACATATGACAATGAAACTCATTGTAAATAATTACAAAGAGTCCACACCTAAATGAAGAGTTAAAGTAGTTCACAGTGATATATTCTAAAATATCTGTAATCACCTGACCTAAGAATCATTGTGGACTGTTAAATAATGATATCTGTCCAGTGCAAATCATGATTAAAAAAATTATAAATAGAAAATAAAAAATGCAAACAAAATAAATCCATACTGGAAAAGTATTCAGATTACTACTGATAAGAATTCAATAAAATGATGGTGCAGCACCACTTTGCTGAGAGGAGGTTGTCAAAATTGAACACAATCCTCAAAGTAGGAGATAACACTAGAAGAAAAGTAGAAATTGTTAGTGTGATGGGACAACTGTGGTATTCTGTTTACAAAGACAAAAAAGTGTTTAATCAATACTGCTAAGAATATAATGAAGGTTCAAAATGAGATTTTTGAGCATCCTTATCTACCCTCTTCCATGTGAAAAGGGAAGAGGAAGATAAATCATGGAAAGATATCATTATACAAAATGTTTTGAAGGACGAGGGTGAGGGGGAAGAATTGTGCCTCTGACTAATAATGTCAAAGATATTACAATATGCAGGAAATGTGAATTGCCTGTCTTTTGACATGTCTCCCTACAGACATATCTTGACAGACATAAGACAGCAAACTAACTTTCTGGTTTTGCAGCTGCTGTTCAAAAATGCCCCAGTATAAGTGTTTGGACAGAACATTGCTCATTTTCTGTTTCTGAATATGAAGGAGCTTTTCTGTTAAGATGTGGCAATTGTTATGTTGCTGAAAACAAGATCTTTTCTAAATCAAGGCAGAAAGATACCCTTAGCTGTGATGATCATCCCTGAAGAAGGAATATAAGCTAAGAAAGTTGAGATAATTAGATCGTGATTTTATATAAATATATATACACCCAGGATTATAAATAAACAGAAAAATGAACATCAGTTCAAATAAATAAAACCCCATTTTTCTGGGGGGAAAAAAAAAAGAGAAGGAGATGCTAAGGCATAAATTGTTATGAAGCAGAACAGCAATAGTGTTTTTGCTGTTTTTTCAAATAAAATCATTACACAACTGATTTACCTAAAGCTCTTTAAAAGTGATAGAGTAAAAAATTGAACAAACTAAAGGACAAATAACTGTACTAGAAGGATTGCCAAGCCACGTTTTTTTCAGAGCAGAGCTGTGAAACTTTATGGTTAATTCTATGGGAATTGTTCTGACAGCAGTTAGCAAAGAGGTTGATTTCTTTGTGATATCAGCGGTGTCAGCTCAGTTTTCGAGTCTGTGTGAGCTTTGGTTCTCTGCAGATGAAAACATCATGGAAGTGGTCATTGCTTATAGGTATGGTGCAGACAAGTTGAAAAATCTTGAGCTGACTTACATCCTACTAACTTCAAATGGATCATCTGCTTTGCATAGTAAATCAGTGCAGTGTTGGCCCAAACTATTGTTTCTGCTTGAGGGAAAAGTAACATATACTTTATGTTTATAATGTTGGCAAGTATCTTATGGATACTAAGGTGGTGCAAAGAAATATGTTATATGCTCAGAATTTAACTAAGTGTAATAAATCCAGTTAGAAAACTCAAACCAGAATTTCAAAAAGTTCAGACTGTGATAGCAGAAGAGGAGTGTTGTATGAACACGGGCAAGATCACACCACAGCTCTGAGACCCCACATCTTCTTGTTGGCATGGCCCACTGAGTGAGCAGTCATGGATGAAAGCATTTCAGAAAAATGCTGGAAGAGATCGGAGCGTGTGCTGCCCTCCTATTTCACTTTGATCCTTTCACTTTGGTGTGTTTCATGGTTTTGTTGCTCCATCCAGTTCCCTCTACTTTGAACTTCCATCCTCCAAAGGAACTACAGTTTCTACATCTGCAGATAGTGTTAACTTCTGCATCTGAATTGACATCAAAGGCACAGTTTATGACTGTAGACATTGCCACAAGGTGAGACGCAGGTAGTGAAGTTTGTGTGTTCATTCTGGCTGCCATGACTCTACCAGCGCCCACTCAGACCCACCTACACAGAGAAGGGAGAGTGGAGAAGAAGCATTTACAGATGTCGGCCAGCTCCCTTGGCTCTCTCTGCAGCCAACAGGGAGAATGTTGTTCCACCACCAATGTAATTCAGATCACCTCAAGCTCAGTTGCTACTTTGTCTGGCCTTGGAGGAACATATGTCTTTCTACTGAATGAAAGAAGTCCAGGAAGAGACTAGTTTAGGCTAAAGTCAGTGATAATGAATGTCAAACATAGTAACCAATTTGTAATTGAAATCACAAAAACTATGAAGATGACATTTCTGGAATGTTCCCTTTTCTCACTGAAGTTGTCTTGTTTGTGTGGAACAGGGTCACCAAAAGATCAGACTATTTTCTCACTATGTTTAAATGTTTCTTTGAAATTGCTGATGTATTTATGCAAAACAAGTATTCAGAATTCATCACAGTTCTAATTTCTCTTTTTGTAATGTATTGGGTCTGGCTGAGATGGAGTTAATTTTCCCCATAGCAGCCCTCATAGTGCTGTGCTTTGTGTTGGTAGCTAGAAAGGTGTTGATAACACACCAGTGTTTTGGCTACTGCTGAGCAGTGCTCGCACAGCATCAAGGCTGTCTCTCCAACATTCCCCCCTCACCAGTAGACTGGGAGTGGGCAAGATCTTGGGAGGGGATATAGCCAGGACAGCTGACCCAAACTGACCAAAGGGGTATTCCATACCATGTGATGTCTGCTCAGCAATAAATGCTAAGAGAAAGGAGGAGGAGGAGGGGAGGCATTCATTATTATGATGTTTGTCTTCCGGAGCAACCGCTATGCGTACTGAAGCCCTACTTCCCGGGAAGTGGCTGGACATCACCTGCTGATGGGAAGTAGAGAATAAACCTTTTGTTTTCCTTTGCTTCCATGCACGGCCTTTGCTTTTGCTTTATTAAACTGCCTTTTCTTGACCCACAATTTTTTTTTCCATCTTATTTTCTCCCCTCCCCATCCTGCTGAGGAAGGGATTGATAGAGCGACTTGGTGGGCACCTGGTGTCCAGCCAAGGTCAACCAACCACAGGTAAAAATAAAATTGGCAGTGTATGTTATAGTTTACATAAAGATGCATTTTAAGCATATAGGATCAATATAACAATTGTAATAATATGTTGCTTTAAATAAACAAACAAAATTATACTTAGACTTTTATTTCATCAATGATCCGAGAGGCCATAGCTTTGAATTCCTAGAGGTTACACTGTTCAGCAAAATGCTAAGCTTATGATGGAAAGTCAGTTCATTACAAGTAAATTCATTGATCTACTATGGCTAGTTACAGAACATCCTAGGAAAGGTTTGTAGGTTGAACTCCCAGGTTCCATCCTCTGATCACAGATTTTTCTGCAGTCTGTCTTCCAACCAGCTGTCACACAGCCAGTAGTGTATTACGCCAGCTTTTAGGCTGTGATAACTTCTGTGCATGGCCACAGATGTGTGATGGATGATTCCTGGCACAAACTCCAGATGATTCTGTATTAAAAAAGATAATGATAATTACCTAAGCATTTGGGAGCTGTTCTTTCTCCTCCACTTGCCAGAGGATTGAAGGCAGTTCCTGATCACTGTAACTCTGGTGTGCCAGGTGGAGAATTCTCTCTTCCATATTTTACCATTGTTTCTCAGGGTTTTTCTTCATCAATTCTAATTTAAAATATTATTTCATAGTATTCAATATCCTAAAATCCATACTTCTTCCCTTATGTCTGGAATGGAGTTATTTGCTGGAGAGTTCTCTTGATGCAGGTTAAAACTCAGAAGCAGATTAGTGTTCTCTCAGCCATCCATATTGCATCACAACATTTTCCTGAAGAAAGCAAAGAGTCATTGACCGAACTACAATGAAGCCTGAGCAGTATATCCTCATTGATGTTAAGGGATCTAAAGTCTTTGAGTAGTAGTGATTAAAAATCATAAATTTTCTGTTTGGAAAAGTAATTGTGGGATCGTTTTATCAAAACAAAACCTCACTGCCTTTTGTTATTATCCAGTGGCTATTTCAGTTATGACAGTTACAAATATATTCCTGTTTGTCGTGGTTTAACCTCAGCTGGCAACCGAGCACCACCCAGCCGCTCGCTCACTCCCCCCCTCCCCCCCCCGGGGGGGGGGGGAGGAGTGGGAGGGGAGGGGGGGCGGGGGGGCGGGGGGGGGGGGGGGGGGGGGGGGAAGGGAAGG
>NW_008794490.1:837786-866667 GCF_000699145.1 Aptenodytes forsteri
CCTCCCAGCTTCTTGTGCACCTCCAGCCTTCTCAGTCGGTAGAGCATGGAAAACTAAAAAGTCCTTGGCTAGTGTAAGCACTACCTACCAACAACTAAAACATCAGTGTGTTATCAACTTTGTTCTCATCCTAGATCCAAAGCACAGCATTGTACCAGCTACTAGGAAGGAAATTAACTCTATCCCTGCCGAAACCAGGACACTGTTTAAGTTATATTTCTGTTTGGTAAAAACATTCAAAATCTCTAACAGCTTGTAAGACATTCATTTTAACAAGGATATAGAAGATTTAATTCTAAAATAATCTGTTTCTTAGGTGAAAGTTCACCTTATTGAGAACACTAAGGGTAGGATTTGTCTAACTTTGTTATATGAAAGTTAGACATCAAATTCGTCTTGGTCATTGGTCTTGTCTCCCTAGATGGTAATATAGGGAAACTTCAACAGGCAATTCATATGTCTATTTCAGTGCAAGATAAATCAACCCATATATTCACTGATTGTACAGTTAGATTGGATTCCTAATTTCTAAATTTGGTACAAAAGAGTCTTATCCCTGCAAGTACAACCTTTGAAAAGGAGTAAACCACCTGAAAGTTTTACTAGTGAATGGTAGAGTCAGGATTTTGACCTTTTCTTTTACCTATCAAGCTCCCTACTTCAGTGTTTGGGAAGTGAAAATGAGGGTTACTCTCAACAATATCTTGTCTGAATTTTGTTTAGCAATTTGTTATCTCTTATTTTAAAGATGGTGTGACCCAAGAGCTGCACATCTGTTTGATTTCCTTCTTTAATGAATACTAGTTCTAGAGACTCACAATGAGCAATATATTAGTGTTTTAAGACAAGTATCTAGGTCCCTTTGAGTACATAAAAAGAACGGATTAAAAACAAAAGCTCCTTTGGATAACAATGGAACTAGGCAATTGTCTCCCAAACCTGTCCAACATTAGGCAGTTCAATGAGAGTATTGAATTAACTAGAATTCAGACATCACATTTAGGTTTCTCCTTTGATTTCCAGATAAAACTGGGAATTTTGCCATTAACACTTTGTGAGCAGGATCTAACTATATACCATAGACCCTTTTTTGTGCATTTTTAAAAAAAAATTCTTTTCAAGATTCATTTAAATGGAACGTCATAGTCAGATCTAATTTTATCTCCTCCACACTTCTCAGTCATCATTCCCTAACAGATTAAGTTTCCAGTCACTCATTTAAAAAAAAAAAAAATCTCGGCACATTTGCTTAGATGGTGCTATACGGCAAAGAAACCTGACACTCCTGTTTTCAGGTAACTGTATCTACTGGATATTGTTTTCCTCCATGAACTCGTTATCAGCAAAAAATCTCTTTTTGTGACACAAGGAATTTGAAAATAAATAAATACAGAAATTTAGCTCTTAACTATTTAAACATTGTTACTGTAACTAAGGTATTTAAGCATAGCTAGCAGTCTGTATGATGTTTTTCACATTGTTTTTCACTGAAGAGTATGCTGAGATATCCATTTCATACCAAAATATTTTAATACAATAGAGAAAATTCAAATGTATCAAGAGGTTAATCTTTTGACTACAAATCTATGTTTTGATTGATGATAGCTGTTGGAGAAATGTGTAAAAAATTATTTTTGACTTGTTGTAAGACAGCAAGTTATTTTTCAATATGTCACGTACATAAATAGAAGAACTGACAGTGACTTTAAACTTGCATGTGTCTTTTTAACAGTTTTTTATCTAGGTTGTAAGTGGTCTTGAAAAAAGAAAAAGGAATTTTGTCTGTGATGCTTTTAAATAATTATTCCAATGGTATTTGAATCAAGCTGTTAACTCAGTAAACACAGAATACATTTCAGATCATGCAAAAAATGTAGGCTGCCCAGCATTTACCCTTAGCTAGACTGTATATTGCACATTCTGAAATACACATGGATGCCAATTGTAATTTTTACTATCCATTGTGATGAAAAAAGTCTTTCCAGTGAATTATCATGGAGGACTATAACAAAATGTTGGCCATTGGCTTTTAGAGGTGTGCTTGAGGACTCTAGGACAAAGTTAGGCCCTGAGTATGTTTGTCTGTTGTCATATCTCTACACAAACTTCTTCAAGCTTCATTCCGTTTTCAGTTTTATTTACCTTGTTCTTTTAAGATGTTGGAAATCATCAAGCACCTAACTGAAAGCCAACTCAATCTTTCAGATAGGAATCAGTTCACATATTTTCCTTATTCTTTGTCTATTCCTTTGTGAGTCCATCATCATCATTATGATCAGGTTTCATGTTTGACATATGTTATTACACACTAATATACAGTATAAACATGTTGCACATTAACCTTAATGGCATTGGGTCTAGTATGCTAACTGATGACATTAGGCAGATGAAGTGCCAAGATAACATCATTGAAAAGACAACAGGATAACATTTTATTTTAATAGCATTTTAATTGATGCTTAATTATGTAATGGATTTGTGCATAGTGCCCAGTGGAAGTGTAATGCTTCCTCTCAACAAAGACTATTCAAATTCGTCATCACAGAGTATGTGTTAAACTGCATTTTCAGCCTCCTGCTGCTGTCATTGGTAGAAAAGTGTTATTGTGGAGAAGAATCACAGGTATAATGGCACTAAGTGAGCATTATCCCCTTTGACTGAAGAGTCAAAAACTAAAGTCAAATTTGTTCCAAATAATCCCAGATTTCAGCATGCAAACATTGGATCTAGATAGTTGTTTTTCATGAATACATGGTAGTCAGCTTATACAATGTGACATTTTCAAGGGTGTCATAAAATGAACGGGACTTTGTGTACACCAAATATTAGTGAATTATACATCTTTCTCTGCAACATAAAAAAACCCAGGAAAAAAACCATGAGCAGGTGTGTAGTTAAAAATCTTGTAATTGTACAATTCCCCCCCTCTGTATAAATGGAAGAGGAATATTCATTTGTAAGAGGCAAAAGAAAAATGCTATTTCAGGAACAAATCCCACTTACAATGCTATATGTACTGTAGAACTTCTATCAATGACAGCTGGATTTTGTTCTATGCAGAAAAGAAGGGATGAACATAATAATAACTACCATACTCTAATATATTCTAAACTATCACAAAATATATCTATATCGTAAACAATGCTTATTTGATTATAATAAGTATTGGAGTCTGTCAAAAAAGTTTGGTGTCATCTGTCAGGCAACTTCAATGGGCCTCAGGATTCATAGATTTCATGTCCAGAAGAGACCATAAATTCCTCTATTCTGATCTGTTGTAGACTACATTGCCACATTCTTCTCATACTGTTCCCAAAGTTGTGTTTGTAAATCTTCCAGACTGGCAACTATTTTTCCATTAAAGAAACTGAATCATAGATCATCCAATCTGCTCAACTTATTGCCCCATAACTCTTAAAAGTTTGTATTTTGCTTTTAATCTAAATTTGTTTGCCTTTAGACTCTAGTCACAGATTCTTGCCATGGCTTCCCCTGCTACATCACAATGGGGTGCCTCATCAAGCAGATCTAAACCCATTAGCGTGTATTTTACAGAATTCACATCATGATTTTTGTCAGAACATCATGCAGAAATAAATATTTTAACCTATGTTGTTAAATACTTCCTGTGAAATTTAGTCTTAAAAAATTTCCAGCTGCTGGCATAATGATATAAAAACATTATGTAGGAAATACACCATGGTAGAGAGAATTGTTTGATTTATGTGTTGAACTCTGTGTGATCTTTGCTGTATCTGTTATATAAATCAAATACTACTACTAATCATTTATTTTTAAAGACAAAAATATTGATGTGAATATTGTAAAAAGTCTTAATCCTGGTTGTCAAGTGGAGGCGGGGGGGGTGGGGGTGGCGACAGGGAGAGTTGAGCTAGAGTTGTACTGATATCTGGTTCTGCTTTTAAAAAGACACAGTCAAGCAGGCAAACACAATACGCTATATAATATCTGCACTCTTCTCTAGTACACTATCATTCTTTCTACTATGGAATCTCAACACATTAAGTTAGTTTCTAAATAAAAGCTTGTTACTGCATTAAATTCATGAAAAGCAAATCGATATAATACTGCTTATAATGACTGTGCTTTTTTGTAAATCAACAAATCTTCTATTAATTAACCAGTGATTAAAGTCAGCTTGTGAAAATTAATCACAGCCTGGAAAAGTCATTTGTCCTTGTGTGCTTCATTAGGATAGCGTTTGCCCTTCAGGCAAGAAAGCAGCAAGTAAATGCCAAAGAATGAGCTGATTAAACTAGAGCTGCAGTGAGCTGTTTGCCAGAGACTCAGGCTCCTACAAACACGCCCACTTCTAACTTATAAGCTTTCTGCAGTTTGCCTGTTAGGCAGGGGATAAAATAGCAAATGAAAATTCCTTGTAGATCCCCTAAACATTTCACTGTAATCCATAGAATAAACACTTTGTACTGCTCAAGACATGATAGACAAGTATGCCCAGAAATGTTGTGAAAATTGAAAGCTGTAAAGCTCTCCAAATGTGTGCAGACCATTTATCAAAGAAAAATTTCACAGAAAACTGAATATTTCTTTTCATCTCAATCTGATTGCATAATACCATAACATTGATTAAAGCACAAAACATTAATTGCTGATTCATGCCTACCATTCTTTAGCCCTGAAGATAAATATTATGAAATACATTTGTATTTTGGGGGCGAATCTGGTAATTATTACATTCAATAGAGAATAAGGGAGCTAAGGCCCCAAGATCATGAATTTCTGCTTTCTGAACAGCTCATAAGAAAAAGAGTTAAAAAGAAGTGCAAAGAATAAATAGAAATAACAAAAAAACCTACACCATGTGAAATATAAATAGTCTTCACTAGAGTTAATTCTCTTTCTTTACCTGTTAAGAAACAGAAGAATGTGCTTTGTGTGGCAAGGTTTTGGTAGTGAGGGGGCTACAGGGTTGGCTTCTATGAGAAGCAGCTAGAAGCTTCCCCTATGTCCGATAGAACCAATGCCAGCCAGCTCCAGGATGGACCCACTGCTGGCCAAGGCCGAGCCCATCAGCAACGGTGGTAGCACCTCTGTGATAACATATTTAAGAAAAGGGAAAACTGCTGCATGACAGCAACAGAGAGAGGAGTGAGAATGTGTGAGAGAAACAACTATACAGACACCAAGGTCAGTGAAGAAGGAGGAGAAGGAGGTTCTCCAGGTGCCAGAGCAGAGATTCCCCTGCAGTCTGTGGTGAAGACCATGGTGAGGCAGGTTGTCCCCCTGCAGCCCATGGAGGTCCACAGTGGAGCAGATATCCATCCTGCAGCCAGTAGAGGACCCCATGCCTGAGCAGGTGGATGCCTGAAGGAGGCTGTGAACCCGTGGGAAGCCCATGCTGGAGTAGGCTCCTGGCAGGACCTATTAACCCACAGAGAGAGAGGAGCCCATGTTGGAGCAGGTTTGCTGACAGGACTTGTGAACCCATGGGGTACCCACGCTGGAGCAGTCCATTCCTGAAGGACTGCACCCCATGGAAGGGACCCACACTGGAGCAGTTCATGAAGAACTGCAGCCCGTGGGAAGGACTCATGTTGGAGAAGTTCATGAAGAACTGTCTGCCATGGGAGAAACCCCACGCTGGAGCAGGGAAAAAGTGTGAGGAGGAAGGAGTGGCAGAGACAACGTGTGATGAACTGACCGCAATCCCCATTCCCCATCTCTCTGTGCTGCTTGGGGCGGGGGGAGGAGGTAGAGAAATCAGGAGTGAAGTTCAGCTCAGGAAGAAGGGAGGGGTGGGGGGAAGGTGTTTTAAGATTTGGTTTTATTTCTCATTATCCTACTCTGATTTTGATTGGCAATAAATTAAATTAATTTTCCTCAAGTCACGTCCATTTTGCCCATGACGGGTAATTGCTGCGTGATCTCCCTGTCCTTATCTCGACTCACAAGCCTTTTGTTATATTTTCTGTCCCCCTGTCCAGTTGAGGAGGGGCAGTGATAGAGCAGCTTGGTGGGCACCTGGTGTCCAGCCAAGGTCAACCCACCACACCTGTCCTACCTGCTGGTGCTGGTCTGGATTTACTAGTGATGATTGATTGACACAAATTGAACAAAACAAGATCTGAGCTCTTTGATTTTCTCTCAAGAGGAATACTAGCAGGATGTGTCTCCTAAGCACCTTGTTGACTCTCACCCAACCTGTAGAAACTTAATATTTTTGAGATCTCTGTCCTGTATTCAAATTTGGTTTTAATTTGCTTGGAAGATTAAAAAGTTATTAGTGACAACACTAATAGATATTTCTGCATAAGCTTCATTTCCACAGGAAGTAAGCTAAAAGTGGAAGAAGGGAATAATGCTTCCTAACTTTACTGTTATTAGAACTGGGGTGAATGGTGGAGACTCCAGGAAACCAGGCAGGTTAAGACAGGCCCTGTGAGTAAGAGCAGAGTTAGGATATGTGTAACTCACTAAGCAACTACACTCTATGAAGTCTAATAAATGCAATCTGTATAGGATCTTGGTATGGGTCCTTTTATCTGCTGATAATAATGTTGTAACTATCCAAAGATTTTAATCAGGATCTGAGTGAGTACTAATTCTTATATTATACTAAAGCAAATCTAGGTAACAAAGTCTCAAACTAATCATATTAATCATAGCTTGAGAAGTATTCGTAGAAATTACGAAATAAGACAAGCTGATCTGAAAAAATATAGAAACCCAAAGTCTGGTCAACACATTGCATGTCTTCCAAGGAGTCTTAACACAATGAGGTTAATGAACAACAGACTCAGTTTTCTAATTCCTGACTGCAAATGCTCAGAGTCTACATGTGTAACTTGCTCTTGAAGCATTCTGTCTTCTTTGCTAATCACTTGATCATCCCTCTCCTATGTACTTTAAACTCCCGTATAGCTGACTTATTTAAATATTCATTTCTCTATATATACGTGACCCAAACTGACGCAAAGACTACTGAGTGGTCTCAGACACCACAAATTAGAAACAATAAACTCTACTGAGTATGGTATGATTTGAAGGTGAGAGCAAGAGTACTGGATGATTTGGGATTAAACATCTACCTACATTATTGATTTGTTGTGATCCTTAGGCAATCATTTTTCTGCAGCCCATACTTTAGTATGATAGACATAATAGCAATATGGGGAAATGTGATTAGTTTTTTTTTTCCTAGTGCTTTCTATAAATCTCTTGTATGTTACCCTTCACTACAGAAAATTTAAGATTGAAGCCTTCAATTGATTCCTTAATCCCAAATATTATTTTAACCCCAAAAGGAAGACTAGGAACTTGCACAACTTTGGAGCAGTGTAATTGCAAATAATTGTGGCATTTCAAAAATAGCAACAAAAAATAATGCAATGTGATGGGTTTTGTATAAATCACATGTACGGAAGGTTTCTGTGAATGCTCACTTATTAAAAGATAAATCCAAGAATGTGGAAGGGAAAAAAATATAGCAACAACCTAGCTTGAAGTTTTTCCATTCTAGTGCTGACGCAGTAGACCTTCCTCTAAGCATTTTAAACATTTATCAAAATTAACAGAAATTAAGGACATTATTTACTTCTTAGCACAAAGTTGTATTCTTTACTCCCATTTTGTGAAACTAATAACTATAAATTCTCTATTTAATACCTGAAGGAAAATAAAAAGCTCATTCTAGTTGAATAATTAAAAGTTTAATGAGTGTCATCC
Organism: Aptenodytes forsteri; assembly: GCF_000699145.1. Classification (NCBI taxonomy): domain Eukaryota; kingdom Metazoa; phylum Chordata; class Aves; order Sphenisciformes; family Spheniscidae; genus Aptenodytes; species Aptenodytes forsteri. The sequence goes on from NW_008794490.1 coordinate 845,494, forward strand.
TTTAACAAAGTGACTTCTGCACTTTTCTATTGTACCTGCTCAAAGAAAGCACGAGAAAGAAGTGGACTGAATAATAATTTCTTGTTATGACTTAGTGTTATTAATTATAGTTTCTGATGAATGTTTATGTAATTTAGATGTCTTTAGTGTTTATTTCATTTATTACTTCTGCACTCCTATTTTAAGTTATTAGATTTAATAAAATCTCACTCCAATGTTTCAAGGCTGCAATAGTGTTACCAGAGCTGTCAAATCCCACTGAAACTCAAAGGATTCTCCCAAGGTGTAGGAGTTATCTGCACAGATGCAGTGAGTGATTAGGATTGGGACATTATCTGAGACAAATTGCTGGGAAAAATTGCTTGTTGTTAGAATGATGAATCAATTCAGAAACAGTTCAAAACACAAATAAACATGGTGTTACCATGAGAAGCACAGGCACATGTCCCCCTCCTCCCTTTGCATGAAAGTAAAAGCACTAAGGAGGACAGAAAACAGACCTAATAAAAGTCAAGAGAGATCTCTTGTCTTCTTCCCTCTTTACACTCTTACTGTGTCTTTTCTGACTGATGGATTCAATCTCTGGTGGGTTAGTGGGGTCCAGCACTCTCCTTGTAGCTGTCTTTCCTGTCTGTCACCTTTTACAAGCATGCTGCTATACTAATAAGTTTCTGTGCCTATGGGGCTGCTCTGGCTTCAGTAAAGCAGTGCTTATTTAATAATAGATCATGGACTGCAGATAATTTAATAATGGAGATGTTCTAGAGATGCACAGACATATTTATGGGACCAACAGAGTACTTGTAAAGAGAAATGGATTCAAGTGGATAAAAGGCAATAGGGGTAGCCAGGAACATTCTAGATCATGATGGAGTGAATGAAACTATCACTTAAAACCTTGGGGAAGCAAAATATCACTTGACAGAGAAAAAGGACTTGTGAATGCTGGAGTTTTTAATCTTTATTTTCTCTGTTCATGACCTTGAGTTTTTTGCCTTTTTTTTTGTCTTTGTTGAAGTAAAAAGAAAATGTTTTATGTTGAGGGGGGAAAAAAAAAACAACAAAAAGCTGTTTTCAGCTACACATGCTGTTTTTTACCACCAGGAAAAAAGCAATCAAAAAATAACTCAAAGTCATCCATTGCCTAATGCATCAAACCACTGATGGTAATATAGATACCTGCAAGGGATATGACATATGACACACTATGCTATTCACAATTTGGTTTTAACCTCTAAACTGAAAACTCTGAAATGGTAATAATTTGCCGAATGATATATCAATAAACTGCTTTATTCTAAGAGAAAGAGCCATAGAGAATGATAAAGCCATAGGTTCAGGTGATAGGGTAGACTTTCAAATTGCAAATTAACAACTCTTACCTCTAAAGCAAGCAAACAAACAAACAAATATGCATAGCCAACAGACAGACACAGGCAGGAAATAAGAGGAACTAAAGCAAGAGAGTATCTTGGACTCTATGGAAATTTCATGCATTTGTCCTGCTGCACCATGATTTCAGCCTTCTTTAAGAGTCTCTTCACCAGCAAAGCTTTTGTTCAATGAAGATACACTGCCTAAAATATTAACAAATTATGAGCAAACACAAATAGTAGGAGAAAGAATTACCTCCAGAATATTCCACTTTTTACATAAATCAGTCACAAGGTTTTAGTTGGAATCCTCTGACAGTACCAAAAATATTCTGTCAAAACTTCAGAGGAGCTAGAAACCAAACAAAAATAACAATCAGTGTACCAGGAAAAAAAAAAAGTATGAAATTTCAAAAATTAATATTGTTTAGCCAAGAATTATTGTAATAAGTAAAAATATACGTGGCAGAGTGCAATAGAGTATTAAATGACCCTGAGAAGGTAGAAGGAAAGTATCTACCTATCTTTTTTCTCTCATTTTCCCCATCTGCAGATCTGTAACTGCAGAATATCTTCAGTGCCCTGGTAGCAGATCAGAAGGAGAAAACCATTTATGAGAAATCGTCAGAGCCAGCAGAACCTGAAACGTACATCTTCATCAAGAGAAAGCGGTGAGTGCTAGTAGAGGGAGACTCCTGTGGAGACAAAGGGGACCGATCTGTCAACCTGACTTCCTATCCTCAGCTCAGATGTGGGATGTCCCCTTTCCAGGGATTGTGGTGAAGCTGACCAGTTTGCAGTTCCCTGGATTCTTCTTTTTGCCTTTCTGAAGATAGCAGTGGCATTTGCTTCCTTCCAGTCTTCATGAACCTCTCCACAGTCACCATGACCTTTCAAAGACGATTGGGAGTGGTCTCGCAGCAACATTGACCAGCTACCTCAGCACTCATGGGTACATCTCATCAGGTTGCTATGGTTTTGTGTATGTCAAATTAATTTAAATATTGCCTCTGTTTAGGGTAAGTCTTCTTTTCCTCAGACTTTCACACAGGTCTCAGGGCCCTGTGATTCCTGAAGGCAAATCCTATCAGTAAAGACAGAGATGAAGCAGACATTGAGTACCCTAGCTCTTTCCATGTCTGTTGTCATCAGCTCCTCTGCCTTATTCAGCAGTTCGCCCACATATTCCCTAGTCTAACTTTTCCTACTGGTATAGCTATGGAAGCCCTTCTTGCTGCCCTTCACAGTCCTCACCACATTCAACACCAAGGGGGCTTTGGGTTTCCTAACCACTTTCTGATCACTTGCCCATTGTCAAATTTCTGCTGGTCCACCTGTCCCTGCTTCCACCTCTTGAATGTTCTTTTTTGAATTTGAGTTTAATCAGGATCTTCTTATTCATCCATGCTGGCCTCCTGCCACCTCTGCTTGATTTCCTAATCATTGGGATGGACCATTCTTGAGCTTGGAGGAGGTGATCCTTGAAAATCAACAAGCTCTCCTGGACCCCTCTTCTCCCCTGGACTGCCTCCCATGTGATTCCTGCAAGCAGACTCCTAAATAAGCCAGATTCTGCTCTTTTCAAGTCCAGGATTGTGGTCCTTCTCTTTGCTTTTTTGCACACTCTCAGGATCCTGAATTCCACAATCTCATGACCACTACAGCCAAAGGTGACCCCAATCTTCACTTCCCTGACCAGTTCTTCCTTGTTTTCAAGTGTGAGGTCCAACAGCACAAGTCCCCTCATTTGGTCCTCCATCACCTGTATCAGGAAGTTGTCATCAAATTTCTTCACCATGAGGGTAATGAGGAACAGGCTGCCTAGAGAGCTTGGGTGGTCTCTGTCTTTGGAGGTTTTCATGACCCAACTGGATAAAGCCCTGAGCCACTTGGTCTGACCTCAGAGCTCATCCTTTTTTGAGCAGAAAGTTGGACTAGAGATATTTTGAGGTCCTGAATTATCCTATAATCTTATGACTATTCAAGAATGAAGGAACTTTCCATAAAATAATTTAAAAAAAAAATCAAAACAAATAGAAGAAAATGTTACAGGTTTGTTATAAAATATAGTAAGAGAGAAAAATATTGACAGAGAACATTTCTGAATCCACAGTTCTATTGTAACTATATGGATGCTTCAATGGATATCAGAATAGCTAGCATAAAATTTAGCTACAATACAGGAAAAAATTGAAAAGACTAAACCGAGTCTTATTTTTAGTTGTTAAGACAATCTCTAACTGTTTTTCATAGTTCTGTGTAAAGAACAGGCTATTTTATAGATCCTCACACATACCTATATGCCTCCCCTGATATGAGATTACACCAGAATTTATATATCAGTTCAGATTAATTACTGGTAAATTCCTATGTTATTTAGTCACTGTAGAGTTTAGATACCAAAGATTTATGAAGAAAAAGTGATTCAAAGGCTAGCCAGTTGAAGCTACTGTAAAAGTGAAATGTGAGACTTCAGAATGTGAAAAACGTGAAATAGTTTGCCAGAGCAAATTGAATGACAGCATCAGTTTCACTATGTTGTATCAAGTTCTTCTCTTGTATTGGGCATCTGCGAAAGATGTTGCAAGAATCTCTAGATGTGATAGCTTACCTGTTCTCCAGCTATTGACTGTGGACATATGCCCTGGAAAATAGGGCTTGCACACCACCAAAACCTTTTTTTCAATTAATTCAAATTTTCCATTTAAGTTTCAACAATTGCATTTGTATTTTTGTGCTACTTGCTTGGACACTCACAGATAATGCTAAGCTTTATATGTTCTGTCACAGCAGTTACTATGACAAAACACTGCTCCTAGCCCAGCACATTTCTATTACTAATTCCAACAGCTAAGGGTGGTCAGAAGAAGTTTTCTATGACACTATTTTAGATATAATCCTGATAGTTATATTTTCTATGACTTGAAAATGGCTGTCTAAAATATTAAGGGAGAAAGAAATGGTTAGTTTTCCCACTGTAAACTTTCCACTGCAGATCCAGAGGTCTCTGTGCAACAGTCCATGTGAAAACCTTATTCATACTCACAAAAAATCTGAAAAAGAGATTAAATGGTGATGTGATAAAAGTTTCTGTTGACAAAATTTATTCATGTGAATAAAAATTAAATCTGTCTCTGAAGAGATGCAGAATGTACCAAGTGATTAGGCATAATGGGCAAATGGCATCCAACATCTACAAATGCAAGGTTATGCAAATGGGAAAAAAGATAACACAAAGTTTACATATGGAGTAATTATCTCTAAATTAACTTTTACAACAGAAAGAGATGTTGAACTCACTATAGATAGTTCTCTCAAAATACCTCTGTGTCAAAATGTAAGCAAACTGTAGGAACCATGTCTAGAAGACTGAATAACATTTATCTCCATATTAAATAATTCTACCTTTGATAATCAAAAGGGTGTTTTAACAAGAAATTATTTACACAGTGTCAGTAAAGAAATATAATGCTGAGAAATTCTATGTTCCTATTGTTAAAGGCATCAAATCTGTCTTTAAAAAGTTTGGATTCTTCCAAAATACATCCAGAACTCAGGTTTTGCTAGAACTCCAGAATACTTCATGCTTTGGCATCTGGTCTGAGGCTACTTCTTTCATTCAAGGATTTTATTGTCTTCGCTATTCCCAGTGCTTCACCCAGTGTGAAAATGTTTTGGAAACAGTATTTTCCCCAAGGAAAAATGCATATCATCAGCCTTTAGCTGTATCTTTTATACTCAGTGAGACTGTCTCCCACAGATGTGCAGCCCCAAGCTGATTTGTATGTTTGTATGGGTTCTTTGCTGCAGGGGTGTATATCACACAAAAATCCATGAGGATTTGTCACCTCTGCAGTAGTTCAGTGTGCCCTGTTTAATTTTTTTTCCGACTTATTCTACCATTGCTTTTCCTTGAGCAAACTCAGGGACTTCATTTTAAGGGTGAGCAGCACATATGAATTTGATAGCAATGGAAAAAAAGTACTAAATCAATTAAAATTCAAAGATCAATGTGCATTTTTGTCCTTAATGAATCAATGAATTTGCTTTAATAATTTTTACTTGATTATTCTGTGCTGCTTTGAACTACAAAATAATAATCCCTCTCTTTTGTGACTAATGGGTAAGGAAAGGGGATACAGAAAATAAAGGCAACTTTCTGATCACTTTGATGGTTACTTCATTGCAGTATGAAGAGTTTACTATATAGATACCTGAGAACTGCACTTATTTTTCATCAAATTTTATGGCTTGTTCAGGACCTGCACTTGTTGCAGTATGGCACAAATCATCTCATGCAGTCTTATATGTCAAGCACAGCAAGACCTAATCAAAGAGAATGAGTTTGATACCTGGAAAGGAACTGTGAAAGGGGGATGAAAACTCTAACATGCAGTGGGATGAGATTCCTAGTACAGCCCACCTATTGGATAAGCTGACATCTTCCTGTAGCCAAGAATTGCCCCTCAGTGAAAGAGTTCATCAGGAATAATTTCTAACCAGAGCACAGAAATGATTTCAAAGAAGCAAAGGTGGAATTTGGACTTCCTTCCACATGAAAAAGTGATAATATGACTCTGACAGCAACTGCTGTCTAAATCATTCCATAATCTTGAAATGTTTAAAGTGCAATGCTTTTGAAAAGGTTCTTATGGTGAATGTGGTGGGAAGAAAGGGACAAAGATCTGGCAGAGAATGCTGAGTTGTGCAAGGAACTATGTACACCTTTAAACGTGCACCAACATGAAACCCCTTGTGCTGAGAAGCAGCCGCTGATACAGTCCTTGCTGCCTGGATTTTTGCCTAGCTGGATGGCTCCTTTCCTCTTATCCATATTATCTCCTCACAGATTCAGCAGTCCAGGGAGCACTGAGAGCACAGCTAGAAAGGAAATACCCCACAGGTAGGAAAGGAGAAGGGAGGAGAGACTTCTAAGGCTCAACACAGTAAAGGAAAAGGATTCAGGGGAAAAGAAACAAGTAAAACATACACATGATAGGGAGAAATTCAAAGAAAAAAAGTACATACACAGGGACTATGGAGCAGGAAGTAAAATATTCAAATTTTTTTTAATAGAAATAGATATATAGCTCTTTGTTAAAAATAAAATATTACAACATTGAACCCCAGAAGGACAATGCAAAATTTGAGATTGTCATGTAATCTGTGTTGGTTCTATTCGTACAAATACAAATGCAATCTATACGTTCATCTCTTAATTATTAAATACAATTTTTGCTTACATGCTTGAGGTTTTATGGGTTTTTTTCCTCCCTGTAGCACTTGTGGTGGGAGGGGGGAGATTTAAAATGGCACAATTTTAGGTCCTCTATACCATGTATACAGCATGAGGAAGAGAACTGTTATTAAAGGAAAAGCCTCTCTGTATATTAGGCCCATACCAATTACCTTGCACTGGATCCTCATACTATTTGCTGCTTCTCCTTCTGCAAACCCACATCCCCTCTGTCAGTTTCTTCAGCTTTGCTCTTTATCCTGTAAAAAAGGACAGTCGATTTTTCTCTTGTTCTCCTTACCACCTGTGTGTCAATCATGAATCTAGAAGAGATACTCTTCCTGTTCTCAATTCTTATTCCTGACACTCAAGCTACCCTACCTGCAGTAAAAAGGAATTGCAAAGACTGACCAGTCTAGTTTCTGCAGGCTCATAAGCCATGTGTGCTCAGTTCCTTTGTAAGAGGAGGGTGCATGCACACTGGCTATAACAAAGCTGTTCGGGTCTGGAGCATCCCAAGTACAGAATTGGATTCTGAATAATTAATATTCCAAACTCCAAATCTCAACATGAGTCATTTGAAATTTTCATAGCTGAAATCTTGGCTAAGTTTTGGTGGAGTTTTACAGCAAGAGCAGAAAATGGTTATTCAAATAATACTTTAGCACAATTTCACAAATTCTGTTATCATAGCTCCAAAGGGATCATGATGTCTCAGGCCATTCTCTCAGTGGCTGGTGCTTCTAGTTAATATTTACTTCCTTTCTAGGATGTTTTTCTTTCCAAATCTACCTTATTATGCTGGACACCTCACATTTTGTTGTATGCTTGAAGAGTGAAAAACAATATACTGCCATGAGTGAAAGTGTAAATGCATTTATTTTACTGAAATGTGAATTTAAAGGAATTTAGCTTTTAAATTTGGAAAGAGGTATCAATGAAATAATTATGTACCTTTTCCATCTATGTCTTGCTATTGCTTGGCTTCAAAATTATTCAGTACTCTGTGTCATTAGCAGACTCTCAAATCCAGACAGCTTCTATAATAATTTACTGGAACTGAAAACTAATCTTAAGGATGTGTCTACATTAGTTTTATAGTAGTTCTGATCAGCAGTTTGCTTTTCAGGCAAATTCTCTAATCATCAAACTTACCACGCTTCCTTTTGCATCACAGCCTCAGACCACACAAAATGAATACCTTTGGGAGGATGCTGAAGCAGAAGATGCACTCCAGAAAAGCACTCCACCATTGCATTCAGTGAGTACTGAGGAACTGAGCATAGCCAATGAATTCTCAAAATATCCTGTAATGTTATTACTATTTTTTTATATATTAAAAAGGAGAAGAAATTGGGACACAACTGGGACAGAATAGGAGAAGCTTGATTCAAAGCTACCAAGGAGTTAGTGCCAAAAAGGAATAAAAATTGAGGTTTTTCTGACCTCCGAGTTATTCTTATACTCTGTTTTTTCCAAATGAATATAGGCAAGCCAAAATACATTCCAGTTTATTTATGTAAGTGAACACCACTGGTAGTGGGATGTGTACAACTAGTTCCTTCATAAATATCACTATAATGCCAGGGAATGACTTCTATCCTTACCATAGAATCATAGAATACTTTGGGTTGGAAGGGACCTTTAAAGGCCGTCTAGTCCAACACCCCCTGCAATGAGCAGGGACGTCTTCAACTAGATCAGGTTGCTCAGAGCCCCGTCCAGCCTGACCTTGAATGTTTTAATTATGATTTTAATTTTATAATTAAAAAATAAATAACTTTAAAATAAATTGTATAATTATTATAATTTGCTTAACTTATAATTAAGTTAAATTACAATTCAATTGATTTGAAAACATTTTCTTAAGTCTAAAATGGAGCCCATAAAATGGAATACTGCTTGACAAAATAAATAAGTGCATATTAGAAGTTGGGAGATATTTCCAAGTAGTAGCCATGGCCTGATAAAAGTTGTCAAAGCTCAGTGAAGACTTGTCACTTTAAAGAATTAGTCCAAAGAGAAGCAAGAAGAAAGAGAGAACTTTTCTCAGAGTCTGGATATTTTCATGTTGATAGAATGTAACAGTCACATATCTATATACTCTGAGAGGATGACATGGTATAACATTAGCAATTCAATGGCAAACACCTGTACAACTTCGCTGTTACTTTTAATTTTCACATTTGGTCATCAAGAACTGCATAGCTAGTAATTCTTTTCTTGGGTATCTGCGTACCAACAGCTGGGGAGAAAAGTAAACAGCATCATCCTGGTCAATCTCCAAAAGCCCGGTTTCCCAAAGAATTAAAAAATGTCCAGTCTCTTGCTTCTAGACTAGAAAAAAGTACCACAAATTGTAAAATCTCTTATTGATAGAAAAGTTCAGTAATTCTCTTTGGAAAAAACAAAAATTATTTGTATAATTTTTCTTTCAGAAAGCTGTGGGAACTGGTATCATTCCTCCTGTCTCACAGTGGAGAGTCAGAAAAGCCTGGAAGTGGGAAAAGGTTTATCAGCAACAGGAATGCTCCCTATTTCATACAAGGGAACTAGAACGGGCTTTTTAGCCCATCTTCTGAAAAGAGGGGGATGAAGTAGTTGTGAAGTTCTGTCACAAGTCAGGCTTTCAGACTGACTGCGTGGACTTGAAAGTGCAGAAAGGTTGGTTTCAGCCAGAATTCATTGGTACAAAGACCTCTTTTATAGTTTTCTAGGTAGGTAAATTACCAATATGAGATCTGGTTTCCTAAACAAAATGTCTGGATTCTTTTGAAATATTCAGGCAAACCAACGTTCCTGTGAAATATTACTGTTTTGTCAGACTAGCATATTTCCAGAGAACAAAAACTTTCTCTTCATTACCTTTCTATCAGATATCTTACCTCTCTTACTGTCTTCCAAGTGTCCTGTTTTATTAGTCCAAATAAATTCCACTTAAGCTGGAATTCAGCTGGCTGCATTCCAGCTGATGCTCTGACAACTGTCCAACCCCCATATGTGCCGGCATTGCCTAATCCTGAAGGTGCTAAAATCCCTTTACACTTTGCTATGTAAACTTCCTGATTATATAAAAATAATTAGTTCTGCCTACTATTTTCGGCAATAGTAAATACAAATATACTGGAAAAATAAATCAACCTGGTGTTCTCAAACAAGTATGTCTCAGAAGAGGAGTTATTCTTCAGGCAATCATCTTATCAACTCTGGAAAATACTATGGTGTTGAAGAGACTTAGATGACCAAAACAGAAAGAAAAGGGGGAAAAAAAAAAATCAGCCAGAATGCATGTAGCTTTGAAATCTACGTAACTTCAAACATGTTCTCTTATTAGTCACAAAATATTGTAAAGGGCCAGTGAGACTGACTCACACAGGACCTTGCACAGATGTCCAATACAACAGAAACCCATTAATTTTCTAGGTTTTCTGGAAGGTGTATTGTAACTACCATGGTGCTATCTATTCTTATTAGATCTTTAGTGTAGTTGCATGTTTGCAGTCAGCTGTACTGAGAACTGTTGATTGACCCGACAAAACAGACAGATATGTTTATCCTGTTTATCTATAGTCCAACTAGATAGTTTACAATTTTGATCTTCCCTGTTACTCTCCCTCTGCCTTGCTGCTCTCAAACACCTCAGGTTCCATCTCCTATTGGCGGGACCAGTACATGATTCCCAGCACAAGCAATAGGTTTACGATGCTACACATGAAAACTCAGATTTTTTTATATGGGGGGGGGGGGGCTTTTCTTCTGCATGTATTTACCATTGAAAGGAACCAGTGGGCAAAGTTAATCACTCTCACATGTTTCCACTATACAGATCAAAACCACAAGTTCCTTAATACTCTAGTAAATCATCCTGCTTTTTATTAGTGTTGGAGAATTTATGTTTTTGCTATTTCCTCAATAACAATGTCAGCACACTAGAACAGTTGAAATTGAAGACTGGATACTGTGTCTTAGAGAGCTTGTGCAAGTATCATCAGATACTTCTGATGTGCTTCTTTTTCTTTTTGTCTTTTTCTCTTTTTTTTTGTTTTTTTTTTTTTTTTTTCCATTAACCAAGTAAAAGTAAAAGACAAATTTGTGACTTACTGTCTTGGGATTCTTCTGAGCAGATGCTTGGCCTTTGTTAGGAGGCATCCATGTGGACTGAAATATTTCCATTTAAAAGCTGTGACATTTTTATCCTCAAAAATAATTATCCACAGTTGGCCAGGCTAATTAAAATACTTATTCAGGGTCCAAAGAAGGAATTGGAAATATGTTCATCCAAGAAGCATCCGAATTATTGTTGCAATATTTCTGTTGTAGCATTTTAATACTCACATCACCCATGTAGAGGAACAGGTTATGCAGTTGGGTATTCTTTGAATTTGGCTAATGGATATAAAACTTAATGTTCTGTACTGCGTAAACATATATGGATATATATAATCGTGATATGGAATTAAAAACTCTGTACTTCATTTCTCAAGACACTATGAGACATCAAACATCATGAGTTCATAAATAGTTGTAGTTCCCCAGTGGAAAAAATAAATGAGGAAAAAACCAAACTTAACTTAACATGTTAAGCAGCATAAGCTTGCTGAGTGCATGATGATCAAGGGCCCCATTGCTTGGACTCTTTAATGACTTGTGCAAACATTTTGGTTCATTACAGTTTCTGTGGGTTTAAAATGAAACACATGTTTAAGTACCTTTTTGAATGAATCCCTGATGGAGCCATGTGATTGCAGAAGACACAAAGAATTGGTAGTTCATCTTTTCTTAATACTACAGAAATACTATCATAAATATACTTTCATAAAATGAATATGAGATTTGCTGTTACTGCTTTGTCTTAGGTTGCTGGGTTTATTTCAGTACCTAATTTTACCTATTGAGAATTCCTGTGGTGTTTACAATGACTGACACACACATCCAGAGAATGTTTCATTCTGCCTCTCCTAGCCCCTAGTTCTTATTTTAAGATCTAATACACTATCATAAGGGATGGGGAAGGGCTGGTTCTGTTCATTGACTCTGAAGATAAATAGAATTCTATTCTATTCTATTCTATTCTAACCAACTGTTTTAATTTAGACCAGCCTCAAGAGAAACCTGTTTGGTCCAATATATCAGCCTAATCTGAAAATCACCCATACAATATAAAGCAAATTTGTCTTTGTCTTTAACTCGCTGAACAGGTACAGACTGTGCCTCCTGCAATCTTTCCCCTTTCTACTCTTAGAAAAAATAACAGAATACAATAAAAAGTTTATTATAATAAAATAAAAATAAAAATTGAGCTCTCAATTTGAAAGTTTAAATAATATTTATTTCTCTAGACAACATAGATGTCCCAGCGGACACTTTTCATCCATTGACTTGTGAAATAGGCTTTATTTTATCCTATACAAAGCGAGTATATAATGTTCCACATAATAAAGTGATATTTACCAAAATCTACACTGCTGTATTATAAGAAATTCAGCACAACTTTCCACAGACTTCAGAGTTTAAATTAATGAATTTTTGTTGTTGTTCATGAATCAGGACAGTAAAGTTTTTAAAGATAATTTTGCAAAATTTTTTTTTCCAAAAGACAATTTGATTGCCATTTAAGGTTTCCTTATTAATTACCTTGTTATGTCAATTTTTAATTAGCCAATACTGATTACTTAAGATGTTGAAAGAAAACAAGATGGTTCATCATATAAATTTTCCTTGGCTGGCAAATTTGTAAATTACTTGTATCAGCCCAGGAAGTACAAATTAGTCAATGGGACTAAGTCAACAGTAAAGGAAGCTTTTCGTTTACAAAAACATAACAAAGTATAAGAAATTATACTGAAAAAGTTAAATTGTTGTTAATTCATTAACTTGATCAGAACTGTTCATTTATTAAATCACAGGAGTCTAAGAGGATTTTCACTGCTTTGGCACTGAAAAATTTAATCTATGTAGGTTTTTGAGTAATTTTTTTCTTCTTCATGAAATTTAGTTACAGGGTGGAAAAAAAAAAAAACCCAAACAACCCTACCAACTCTTCAACAGCTATTCAAAAGCTGTCTGGACATTGTCCTTGGGCAGCCTGCTATGGGTGACACTGTTAGAGAGGGGATATTGAACTAAATGACCTCTAAAGGTCCCTTCCAACCTCAACCATTCTGTGATTCTGTGAACCTTTCTGGTGATGTGTGTACATGTATAAATACACACACACACAGAATATAAAAAAAGTTACATAATTTTTAAAAATTAATAGATGACATTAATAAATGAAAAATTAGAGAATTAAGTTGGAGAGGATGGTGAAATGGTGGAAGCTCAGAACATCCATATGTGCAAAGTTAAAATATTATTAGATCAGAAAGAAATAGCTATAGAGATAACAAGCTTGCTCTGAAGAACAGCTTTGCACACAAATACTTCACAATGCCAGGTTAATGCTTCAATAGAAAAGAAAGATAAAAAATTATGGGCAGTACTCTTGTTATACACTTTTAAAACTCAGAGAGCCTCTCTTGTGTTATGTGTAAAGGTTTAAACACAAATGCACAATACACATCCTGGCCTCTTGGGCTCTGCGTAATGGCACTGGAGCTTGGGTTTTTCTTGGACTCCTGAATTTCTTTGGTAGCAACTGAAGGAATTGGTCAGTCTATATTTCATTATTTTCTATAGATTCCCAAGGACAATGTAACAGACATTAGCAGCTGCAGTCTGCCATGATCTTTATTGAGGTTACGTACAAATGACGTTAAGTATTCATGGAGGTATTTAACTAGTGAGAAAAAGGAGAGGATGACCAGAAAAACTGTATAAGATTAACCTCAATCCATCTTCGGCCAACATTTGCATGAGGAAATAGAGGACAATTGAAAGTGGAAGTGGAAAATATAAGTCTACCACTACTAGAAAATTTTCATATTTTCTAGCTTCTATCCTCCAAAAGGACATTTATCCAAAAAAAAGTTGCATTAATAGCTGGAGTAGTTTCCTGGCTCTTTTATGCTTTCCAATAGTTTCTCCATAGGCAGAAGTTTTATCATTTTATCAGAAACAATCTAGAAAGGCTATACTGGAAAGAAGTAAAATGCACTGGGGTATTTTAATACTGGCTCTCAGTACGGCAATTTGAAGCATAATAGGAAAAATAATAAACAAAGCAGATGTTTAGGGGAATTTGCATCTTCTGTTAAAGTCATGTTGAAAGATCATAATTTTGGGAAAAAAAAGTCTGTGGAGCTATCAGAACAATTTTGGAATCTACACTTTAGTGCAATAGATTCAACACGGGATAATCTAGTACAGAAAAATTACCTTACACATGTTTATAAACCCCTCATTTCTGTTTGTTCACCATCAAGTGTGATGTCTCACTACCATAACTCAGTGCTGAAAATCATCTTCCATCAGTTCTGCGCATCTGATAAATATTAATTGATAATTAATTAATAAAAATAATATAAAATAAAATATTTTATTATGTATATAATACATTAATATAAAATAAAAAATAATAAAAGCAGAAATGCTTTTAAAGATAGTACAAGTAGTACAAGTAGTTTCAAATTATTTTTTCTTTCATGGTACCATCTGTACCTGCTCAGAGAAAGTACACCCCACAGTTTGTGGTTTTCCAAAACAGATTTTTTGTAATAGTGCATCTGCTATTATGTTAATTATTGTTTTAACTTTGTTTAGTGCTTGGATGATACTAGTGAACAATTTCAAAAGATTTAGATGGTGTTTTTCTTAAAAAAGCGGTGTGCTTAATTCAGAGCTTTAAAGAAGGTATCTCTTTTTGCTTTGGGTTCATACAGGCCTCAGATTCCTGATTTCAGCAGTGTGATGCAATCCTTCTATCAGTGAGAAGGCAAAGATACACACACAGAGAGAAAACCATATGAAAAGAAAATTATTACAAAACCTTTTACAGCCACCCATTTTCAGTAGAGGTCTCACCAGGGATGAATTATATAAAGAATTAATAATTCTGGATCTGATGAGCTTTGGACCCATGTCTTCCATATTTTAATAAAATGACATAACCAGCATTTTCTATAAAATTATCCTTAGGCTTTGGTCTTTCCTATTTTATTGAGACCCATCTTCTCTACAAACATTCGTTTGAGCAGTGACAAGGGATTTCCCACATGCAAGGTACTCTGATGGCTAATGTATTAGGTTGAATATTAGAGGGAATAAAAAGCACTGTAATCATGCCTGCAGGAAAAAAAATATGATTTCTATTATATTTGTCTGAGAAAATATTTTGGCTCATGTTTAGAAAGTACAGCCCAGAGTTTGTATTCACTGAAAATGATACAAATATGTTGAGGTCAGTGGGGTGGCACAGTCTTGCTGTGAGCAGAATTAGGTCTTGTGATAACTGTGCCTCATAAAAGATAAAAGATAGTATTCATAACACAGTGCTATTGTACTTGGTTGACAATGTCTAAGTTATAAGAATTAGGATTAGGATCTTTAAAACACCAAAGGTATAAAACTTTCAGTGTAAAATTAATGGATGTAGGATAACCAATTCCTATATAGGTTTTCATGTAATAATTATTTGTATGCATTTGTTGGTACTTTCTTTGCTTGCATATTTAATTATCTTATTCAGAATAAAAGAGATGTGGGCACACCTTCTGACTTCTGACTTCTATTAATATGCTTTTTCAGGATGATGGTATTTGAAAATATAGTTAAAACCCTGACAGTAAACACAATGATTAATTTGATGACTCCTGCTTAACAATGAAATGTTGCAATGTTGAAAAGTCAGTTCTGGACACAATGCTAAGGTGATAATGGAAGGGTGATACTAGGTGTCTGAGGGGTATTTCGTTAATATCATCCGAACACCCAAACTGGTACGTAACGCAAAGTACAGCCCAAAATATCTGATATTACCCAAGTTGTAAAAATGAGTAGCAGCAGCTTTGAGTTACATTGGCTGCAGACAGTTAATGTACAAAGAGTCATCAAGTGAATTAGATACTTGCTTTAATAATTAATAAGTTCTGTCTTACACTCTCTGTAATGAATTTGATTTCATTAAATGCCCTTGTGTAAATTTTAACTTAGAAACTATTGCATCTTATTATATCTCCTGCTAAAATAATTTCCTACTTTTCCCTCTGTCGTTTTGTTTCTTATTGATTTTATGTTACATTTTAAAAAAATATTTTGCATTCAACCTCTAAAACAAACTGAGTTGGGATATTTACATTGGTTTTCCGTTTGGAAACAATGAAGGCTTGATTAAGACAATTTATACTTAGGAAATTTTGAACTAAATGCCTAGTTACAGGAATTAGATGTGAGCTCATTCATCATTATCCCATACTAATTATGTAAAGTTACCTTCACAGAATCACAGAATCACAGAATCACAGAACGGTTGAAGTTGGAAGGTACCCTGGGTGATCACCTGGTCCAACCTCCCTGCTCAAGAACGTTCACCTAGAACAGGCTGCCTAGAACCATGTCCAGACAGCTTTTTAATATTTCCAAAGATGGAGACTCCACAACCTCCCTGGGCAACCTGTGCCAGTGCTCAGTCACCCTCATAGTGAAAAAAGGTGTTTCCTGATGTTCAGAGGGAGCCTCCTGTGTTTCAGTTTGTGCCCATTGCCTCTGGTCCTGTCACTGGGCACCACTGAAAAAAGCCTGGCTCTGTCCTCTTTGCACACTCCCTTTAGGTATTCATATACATCAACGAGATCCCCCCCGAGCCTTCTCTTCTCTAGGCTGAATAGTCCCAGCTCTTTCAGCATCTCCTCATAGGAGAGATACTCCAGTTCCTTAATCATCTTCATGCACCTTGGATGGACTCTCTGCAGTATGTCCATCTGTCTCTCTTGTAGTGGGGAGCCCAGAACTGGACACAATACTCCAGGTGTGGCCTCACCAGAGCTGAGTAGGAGAGGATCACCTTCCTCAACCTGCTGGCAATACTTTGCCTACTGTAGCCCAGGATACCATTTGCTGCCTTTGCCACAAGGGTACTTTGCTGGCTCATGTTCAACTTGGTGTCCACCAGAACCCCCAGGTCCTTCTCTGCAAAGCTCTGCTCTACCACCTTCCCAGGGATCAAAGTGAAGAGGAAAGGAAAGGAAAGGAAAGGAAAGGAAAGGAAAGGAAAGGAAAGGAAAGGAAAGGAAAGGAAAGGAAAGGAAAGGAAAGGAAAGGAAAGGAAAGGAAAGGAAAGGAAAGGAAAGGAAAGGAGAGGAGAGGAGAGGAGAGGAGAGGAGAGGAGAGAAAAGAAAAGAAAAGAAAAGAAAAGAAAAGAAAAGAAAAGAAAAGAAAAGAAAAGAAAAGAAAAGAAAAGAAAAGAAAAGAAAAGAAAAGAAAAGAAAAGAAAAGAAAAGAAAAGAAAAGAAAAAAGAAAAAAGAGAAAGAACCTTTTCCACTTTTGAGTAGGATGATTTAAATAGGTTTATTTCTGGAGAAGGAAGATAGAAGCAAATGAAGAGGAAAAGAACTATCTGAAATTGTGCATATATTACAAATTAAATGAGCCACATCTTACCTGTGTGTAAATGACCAGAACAGCAAACAACAACCTTTTCTTGAAAGAAAAGCTCTTCTGGGCATGGAGCATAAAACATTTAAACACCTACTTGTGGCATTGGCTAGGTTTTCAATTCTTTTGAAATAGTATAAAAATTTTCCAGACAGCTGAAATGGGAACTACGTCAAGACATAAAAGAAGAGAAGGAAGAGCTCTTACATGGTCAATTCAAGTTATAAAGCAGTAGTACTTCCAGAATTTTATGATCCCAGGAGTTGTTTTGAAGGATCAAACTGTGCTGTTTTGTATAAATGTTTAAGTATGAAAGATCACGAGTGCTTCTGCACCTGCAGCAGTACATTATGCTTAAGCACATGACAATTTTCAAAAGGGGATATTCTGATCAGGGAAAAAAATCCATAGTGAGGGTAGTCATGTTATTCTGATCAGATATTAGGGAAAAAAATCCATAGTGAGGGTAGTCAAACTTTGAAACAGGTTGCCCAGAAAGGTTGTGGAACCGCCACTGTTGGAGGTGTTTGAAACTCAACTGGACAAAGCCCAGAGTGACCTTACCTAAATTGGTCCTGCTTTGAGTAACCAGTTTAACCAGATGACCTCCAGAAGTCACTCCCAGGCTATATTTTTCCAAGATTCTATTCTAGTCCCTTCTAACAACTATTTCAGCATCCATGGACTTTTCAGTTCCTAAGTTTAAACATAATCCTTTCAATTCAGTTTCACTTTTACGTGCTAAAATTTTTCGTAAGATGGACCAGTTTTAAAGAGTGTGTATGTTTTAGAGTGGCTAAATAATTGCAGTGTGAAAATTATTACAGCATTTTTGGTACTTACCCTAATTATCACTTCTGGACTATATTAATAAAAAATTACTCTCATATATTATTAATGTAACTCCTCTAATTGAATTCATACATAAGTAATTATAAATTTTAACTTTTATTCATTAAATTGAAAAGGTTGAGAGAATTGCTGACATTCAAAGAAGTATCACAAGACTATTTCAGCAGCAGCTTAGGCAAAAAATATATATAAAAATGGACAAAACTACTGGTATTTAATTGCTATGTTTATTTCTTGAGATACCTTGAGCATAAAATATGTATAAAGCTTTCTTGTTATATTAAGAAATCTTCTCTTACAAAACTCCCTACTGCATTGCTAGAATAGTTGATAAGTTTTCTTTTTATGGGTTGAGAATTTTGATATTTTTGGTAATATTTTTTCCTACTGATTAATTAAATACAATTTTAGAAATCTTAGTCACAAAATAAGAGGCTGAAATTGAAGAAAAAAAAAAAATCATACTCAAGGACAAAAAAGAAGAAAGCATAGGACCATTGTAGTTCTCTAGGCTTTTCCATACAGACAAGGAAAATAATCTCAGCTAAAGCTGTGACTCAGAAAAGTATTTAATACAGAATTAGTTTCCTTGGGTTTGGTTCAAAAGTGTAAACAAAGAAGGTAGCTGCTTAGTGCAGTAGACTTCGTCTTTGTTAATGTCAGAGGAGATGGTGATTAACCTTTCCATCAAGGGCCCTTTCCTCTTATTTGACCAAATTTATTTGCTTTTGCCACAGACTCAGCAGACTCAGCTGTGTGGTATATAAAATGGCATTCCTTGTTGTCCCTTCACCCCTGACAACAGACACAATAGCTGTCAAGAATCCATTGCTTTTGACTGGTTCTGCCCTTTCCCTCTTTCCTGTAGCTGGTGCATGCCATGAGAGTTCTGTTTCCTCTTCTAGGAGTAGGAAGGAGGATATTTTTTAAAAAAGGGATGTGGGAACTGGATTACAGAATAGAGCCTTGGGATACAAGTTTAGTGAAAAGAAGAGAAAAAGAAAGAACGAGGCCCCCTCCCAGGGGTCATCTTCCCTATTTCCTCTTGCTGCCCTCATCCCATTTTCGTGTTCCAGCTCTTCTCCTGGAACTCTTGAAAGCCTGACTTCAGCTTCCTAAAACATACACTGGCCCACTGCCCAAGTCCCTTTTCTATGACAGCCCTCCCTTTGCTAATATGCTTAGTGGGCGCACTGCTCTAATGCTTTCAATTCATAACCTGTGGAACTTGCTCTGACAGTGCCATCAAACCAAATTTTACTCCCTCCAAATACTCTGATTCTCACTTAGTTCTACTATTCGTAGACCTAATTCAGCAAAGGATCTCTATTTCAGTGTACACTTTAGCACATGTTTAAATTTAAAGAATACTAAATACTTACGTAACAGCCTAAACTGGTGCTTTAACTAAATACCTGCTAACCTCCTTTGCTGAACATCAGCCTAAGACTAAAACGAAGAAGTTTTGTCAGGGAAAAAATCCCCTGAACTTCAGAAGAGTTTCACTATGTTGTAAATGAAGTTAGTGTTTAACTTTGATGAAAGACTGCAAAGATGTCAGACAAATAAATGAAATGTCTGACTCCGAAAAAGTCAGAGAAATAAATATATAATGGGTGAAATTCTGGTTTCATTGAAGTCAAAGACAAAACTCCTATAGAATGCAACAGAGGAAGGATTTCACGTCACATCTTCAGACTCACTGACCTGGACAGAGCATCAGGCATCTGACTCCTCTCTTCTCACTTGTGTTGAATAGTACTTTATAAATAGACCCTATGAAGTTAATAGCACGATTTGAAGAATGCATTAGTCAGCATGAATAAAGGTAATAGAAATGTAGTTATTTTTACTAATGAACATGTTTTTAACTGCCAGATACAGAGCTAGGGAAGTTACAGCAAATACAGTGTATTTTTGCAAGTGGAAATATTCTTTTTTTAAATTTATTTTTTGCTGAAAATAACTAAAAATAATGACAAATTACTTTTTTTTTCTTTTTTTCACCTTGCAAAACTGGAAATAATAAGGTTTTATGTTTTGCTCCACTTCATGAAAAAATATAGTTATTGTCCCTATAGAAATTGTTACACAGCTGTATGAACAACCAATGCTATTATATACACAGGCCCTGTCGTATATTATATATAAAATATATAAATATACTAATCTTTCAAGAATGTTAGATATACTGAGAAAATACTTATGTATACCATATCTCATAAATAAAAAAGTAATGTTCCATGAGGAGGAGAGCCCATGTTGACAACTCTATGTTTGGAGCTACTTCAGCTGTTAGTAGGTTCCATGGCCTCCATCAACATTTTGTGCAATGTTTTACACATTTCACTGTAACAGAACATTTAAGCTATATCCACAATATAGCTGCTTACTTGAAATGTGATCCTGACATCATTATCTCAAGCATGGAGGTCAGTAACTGGCAAGGTACCCCAGGGGTCAATACCGGCTCCAATCCTGTTCAACATCTTCATTAATGATCTGAATGATGGGGCAGAGTGACCTCAATGAGTTTGCTGGTGATGTAAAACTAGGAGGAGTGGCTGATACACCAGAGAGTCATGCTGTCATGCAGAGGGACCTCAACAGGCTGGAGAAATGGGATGAAGTGAACCTAATGAAGTTCAACAAGGAGAAGTGCGAAGTCCTGCACCTGGGAAGGAACATCACCATGAACCAGTACATGCTGGGGGCCACCCAGCTGGAAAGCAGCTCAACAGAGAAGGACCTGGGGATTCTGGTGGACACCAAATTGAACATGACCCAGCAAAGTACCCTTGCAGCAAAGGCGGCAAATGGTATCCTGGGCTGCAGTAGGAAGAGTGTTGCCGGCAGCATTCAAAAACCAAGACATGGTCCTGGGCAACGTGCTATAGATGTCCTTGCTTGAGCAGGGAAGTTGGACCAGATGACCTCCCAAGGTCCCTTCCAACCTCAACTATTCTGTGATTCTATGATTCTGTGATTCCACTTCTGGGAATATACAAAATTAATATTTATATATATTACATAGAATCATAGAATCATAGAATTATTAAGGTTGGAAAAGACCTCTAAGATCATCGAGTCCAACCGTCAACCCTACACCACCATGCCCACTAAACCAGGTCCCTAAGCGCCTCATCTACTCGTCTTTTAAATACCTCCAGGGATGGGGACTC
>NW_008794490.1:867232-878073 GCF_000699145.1 Aptenodytes forsteri
CTGTACCATATTTTCTTCAACAAATAAATGCATATATGCCAAATTTGCTTTATTCTAAATTCACACTGCAACAAAAAACCAAAAAGTTGTGATTTTGATCTGAGCATTAAAGACAGGAAAAGCTTTAAAGTAAGCATGAATAAGAGTCAGAGGCATGAAGAAAATAGAAACAAAGAAAAAACTTAGCTATTTTTTCTAACACTTCTAAAATTGGAAGGGAATTGCAAAGAGTAGGAGGGATATTCCCTTAATAGTACTCTATTAAAGTGTTTGAGGGATTTTCTGATATATTTTCTTGATATATTGATATTCATGCACTTCAGTTAGTGTTGTGAAAAGTAAGAGAGATGTTTCCTTAATGAGAAAGCTGTATACCATTATGTAAGAAAGAATATTAACAGAATATGAAAATATCAAGTGATGGGGGAAAAAAAAAAAAGTTCTTGATAATTTTAATTTTCAGTAGAACCTCCAGTGAACTGTAAACATTGCATAGCAATAAAAATCTGCTTTAACTGCATGAGTGCATACAGGCATAACACAGAGATGAGATGTCTCACTAGAAGCCCCAGCACAAAAATGGTTAGAATTTAACTCATCTCACTGAAACTGTCAACACTACAGAAATCCCGGGTTTAGATTACTACCTGACTTATTTATTTATTTATCTATTTATAATGATTAATGAAAACAGTTACTTTTATAGGGTTATCCATAGGACCTATATTTTGGACATATAACTTATGAGATGAATCACTATCATTTTGAAAGTACTTCCTGGAGCTACTTGTCACAAAAACCAGTGCTGGTTATACTGAGTATTTGGCAGAGGGTGTAGCAGAAAAAATGAAATGGGGCTTCCTTTCCATCTTCACTACTGTTTTCTGCCTTAACCTTTACTTACCTTTGTAGCCCAGCACTTTTGCCTCTCAGCTTTTTGGACCCTCATGAAGTTGCACTTTCCATAGCCTGAATATATATGTTTGTGGGGAAGATACAAAAAGTTAAAGACAATGTAGTTGATATTATTGTCAAGAATCGATAGGTATTCGCCAGCTTGTTTGGAACTGGGCAAAGCAATGCTCTACGTCAATTTCAGATGTTAGAAATGACAGTGGTACCAGCCTGAAAGAGAAATAATTCTCAGAGAAAATAATGACCAAGATGCTAGTTATTTGTTGCTTGTTTGTTTGTTTTTCATAAAGAAGCTTTGTATCCACATCTTTTTTGCACTTCCAGAAAAGTTCTGCATTCTGCCTCCAAGGGTATACCTTGAAATGGTAAAACATTGTGGTTAGAAAAATCTCTCTGCCTGTCCTTCAAGTGATACGGTCCACAGATCTGTTACAATGAATACTTCAGCTTGCTTGCAGACTTTAGGCAGAACTAGACCTGTCAATCACCTGTCATAAAATACATCCTAAAGCACAGAATAATTCATATCTACTTCCTTAAATTACAGAGATAGTTTTAGTATATGCTGAGAAAAATGCATAATAACTGCTTCTACTCTAAGGCATAGTAAATCCGTTCATAAATCTAAATATTTCAAGAACATCTTCTATCTTTATTTTGCATTAACTATTTATGTGGAGAGTATGCTGTATCTGTAGTTATTCTTACTTAAAGAGAAAGAAATATTTAGGTAAGCATACCTGTATTATCCTGTACTTTATGATAAAATCCACAGACACATTGCAGTGCAATTTTTATGACAATGATGTCATATTTTTATGTGGAGTCTTAATCTTTAAATATAGGCATCTAAATTACTTAGGTAACATAAATCTCTCTTCTACTTTCTCATGAGCACTAATGTACGTGGAAGAATTCCATTAAAGGACAATAAACAGAATAGGTTAAGATCAGAAGATCAATATACACATACTGCTGAATTAATAGATATTTGCTAGCTCTCAAAAAAGGGCACGTAATTACTCTGCTTTAAAGAATGACTTTAAAGTTCAACTAAAGGAGAAACTGAATGTGCTTATGTAATCAATGCTATAACACTTGTTAAGGACTATCTGTATAAGTTAAAAATACAATATCAGATCTCACTAAAAAAGGCTCCCAAGTCTCCATTTAAATTAAATAGACAAAAGTTTCATTTATACTGGTGCATAGAGTGGACAAGATGCCATTCTCTGTCCCTAAGACCATCTGGCACAGTATGACTCATGCTCCATGCAGCCAAATTCTCTTACCTCACTAAGATGCGAGTGTATAGCACATTCAACCTACCTAGTAGGGATGATCTCTGATCCACACTGATTTTTAAACTTTTCCTGTGGAATGTTTGAAACATAGCTAGTTGGCCAAGGTCAAATTCGTAACAGAGACCAAGCTAAGAATTAAACAGTGTGAATGATCCACACCAGCACTTCATCCTGTTTAGCTTACAGTTAAAGGTATAAATGCACACATACAAATTATTCGGATGCCTGTCATGGATAAGTACACTAATATATTCTGTAGAGATTTCATAAGGTACAGAATGACTGCCCAATGACATGCTCTTTAAGCTTAGAGGTTTGGAAAGTACATATTCCCAAGATACATATGTTTGTAAGGATTGTGTATAATTTCCTTTCTTTTCCAGGCTGAAAACATTATATCACAGAGACATGATTTTTTGCTAGGACACTCCTGTGTAATCACAATGATGTCCTTCTGAAGAAACTCGAGTTCATTTCTTTACTCATTTAACAAGGTTCTGCTTCAGCCAGAGGGATATATTCTTCTTACTGAATTATCTTCTGGGATCATCAAAGACAAGAGTTACCTCATACACTCATAAAGGAATAGTATAACCCTTCTGTGATGCTTGGACTTACAAAGCTGTAATGTTAAGTTAATAAAGCTTGAAAACAATAGCTTTTAGTGTTAGAAAGGCAGACAGTAACAGTCTGACTTTCTATTCCAATCTTTCATATTGTCCAGCTGCTCTGGTACAGTCAGATCCTGCCCTAAAGGGTAAACAAATCCTTTATAGACAGTGCTGTGTCTTAATGAAATCGGGAGGTGAGATGTATCTCCCCAGCCTGGTTCTAGACTTACATCTCTTGCACCTGTGCTGGACCTTACTGGGAAGCCTATGCAGAGGAAGTATCATCTGGAAGTCTCTCTAATCATTTGAACCTCAGAGCAGCAAACTGAGGCTTTTTTAAGAAGTGTGCACTAAACATGTCAGAAAGGGAACAGAGAATCCTAACACATAAATTCTGTAGAAGTGAAGAATGTGGTCCAAAAAGGAAAGGAATCTTGATAAAGAAGAAAGCTACAAAGGGCTGCCTAACATAATCATTATTCTACATTATTTTTAGTCCAAAATCACATAATTTTCAAGTATGAATTCTGTATATTCAAGCCTGACCTATAATATCACATAATCAGAAAGATTCCAGAAATTCTGAATCAGTCTTTACTGATTTACTTGTCTAATTAGTTGACATCACCAACACACCTGCAGGAATGAGTCTGCAGGGACTATCTATCAGAGCCTGTTTTCATTAACCGTGATCCCTAGTCAGACTGCCTTTGTTGCTAGACCATTCTCTGACCCTACAAGTACAGACTTCCTTCTCTGCTACTCTTTGGAGACACAACCATGGATCATCACAGAACAGCCAGTCTGCAACTTCTCCTCTGAACGATTTTCCCACAGCTACTAACCATAATAGTTAGAAGGTAAAATTATTATGGCATTTGTAAGTGGTTCCTATTTAGCAGTTACAGACACATACAGAATTCAGGGAAGAGAAAGCATTTTTTTTTTTTTCCAAAAATGCATGATACATTTTACCAGGAAGTGCACAGTAGTCAAAAACTGCTTTAAAATAACAGGGGACAGATCTAGGAGACATTGGTAAGGATGTACTACAATGTGCTCCATCTTCTGGAGTTGGTTTACAGCTAGACTGCTACCTTCACTGCACTCACTAGTTATATGTCCTTCTGGGTCCCTCACTTTAGGTGTAGCCAAGAAGACATATATCACACCTGTGCATGATTGTCTTCTCAAATCTATAGGAAAACCTAATTTAGCCTAATTCTTAATGCACTGTTACAACTTGCTTTCTATACTCTGTGTCATCCTACAATGACTAATCATAGACTTCTCTACCTCTCTTTACTGATGAACTTTCCACACACTTACATTCCTTAGACTCCTTTTTAATCACTCTTGGCAATACCCCTGTTCACAGGAATAGCTGACGTGATGTCTCCTCGTCACCATAAACCCCATGTTTGTGTCTGGGTGCTGTAGGAATGTTATGTAAGCTCCAGACTTATCCTTCCTGCCTTATTTCTGTAGTTGGTTTTGATCTAATAGTACATATTTCTGCACAACAATATCAGAATAATACTAAAAATATCACTAAAAAAAAAAATACTACAAGCATATTTTCAGTTGTCTACATGAATTCAAAGTATTATTTGAAGTTTTACTTTCTTACAGGTTAGGACTTAGAACTATCCAATTTTAGGTCTTTGCAGAATTATTTTTTAGTTCTTACCAGAAAGCCAACCACCTTTTTTAAAAAAGTAACATTTTATGGTATTTTGGGAATGCCAACAGAACCTTAACTAGCATTGTGACTGTGAGCTGTAATTATTGATAATTGCTACTGCTACATGTAAAGTTTTCTGTTCATATGACACAGCAAAATCTACAGAAATAGCTCTGTAGGAGTCGTTGAACAGACTCTGTATGGAGTGATTGAATAACTTTTCCTTTTCTTTGGATCAGTATGAAAAGTTGTTTGGTGTGATTTTTTTTTTTTTTTAAGAGATAAGTAAAATTTAACACTAAATAATGGTACTTTCTTGCAAGATACCAGAGTTCGTGTGCAACAGTGTTTTTAAAAGGAGGCTTTTATATCAAGATTGTCTTTAAAATGTGTCAGAAAATATGTATCCATTAAAGTTACGTAGATATTTATTCTTCTTTCCACAGTGTTTCCTGACGGCTCAGCTCTCACAGCTACTTCTCTAGCCATGCAAGGCTGGCCAGGTTTGAAGTCAGTAGAAATAAAATAAGGAGTTACAGCCCACTGCTGAGAAAAATATTGATCTTATTGGAAGCCTGTTCCATCATCCTTCCTTGTAAGGAAGATCAGATAACTAAAGCTAATATAAAATGCTGGCTAATATCCTCTGGTCACGAACATTACTATTTGTAGAAGAGGGGAGGACAAGGAAAGAAGAACTCTTTGAAGCTCTTCCCTTCCCCCTCCCATTTTTGTTTTTCTCTTTCCCTTTTCTTTCTCTTGATCCTCATCCTTTTGCTCCTTTAAAGCCAGAGGAGTACTTTGTATTTCTCCCTCCTCTGTTGCCACCTAGAGGAGAGCAGAGCGAAGAGCTGATGACAGAATATACATGAGGATAAACCAGGACAGAGTCCAAAAGGGCTGGAACTGACAGGAGTTGGGTGAGCAAACTCATGTCGGGATGTGGAAGGACATGCCCTGGTGGACACACAGATGGGAAACAGCCCCCGCAGCAGAGGCTTTGGTTGTATAAATTCTCCTAAATGCCCAGGAAGGAAAAGCTCAGATATTAATTCTTCACCCATTCATTAATAATGGTATTGTTCCTGAGAAAAGTCTAATCTATACACTTACAAAACAAGAGCTTTAAATGCATATGTACTATAGTTTTAATCTAAGATATAGACTTACATGCTGATATATCTGAGGAGTTCAAAGAAGCTGTACAACAAAGGCTTCTGCTGCCAGCAGCCTGTATTATAAGTTAATACTGATAAGTAAAGGGAGTAGATTAATTTATAATGAAAAGGGCTCAAGATAATCCATAAGCAACACAGGAATCATATCAGAAATAAACAATCCTATCCAATTTTTGCAGCAACTGGAAAAGAAAACTTCTCAATTAATGAGCTTCCTACCACAAGATAAGAAAATTTAAAATACCTTAAAAATTTGAAGTATCCATCAAAGAAAGCATTCAGCTTCTGTCCAGATTTCAAAGACAGAAAAATCAATGAATGTAGATACCAACGAGAGTTGGTAGGATGCTTTTACAATACAGAAAATGTTAGAAACAAAAGAATAAAGGAAAGTTGAACAACTGAGGAAATACTGTATACTACCTAACTTATCAGAACTATCTCATCCTATCAATGGGTGAAACTAAATCATGTACTTCTACATAAATTCAGAAAACTAGTGTGTTGCAACCACTGATTTGAATATTGAAAAATAAATTTCTGCTTGATTTCAGATCTCAACACTTTCTAGTCTTGCAGTGGTAAAGAAAATCTCAGTGTATCTGCTGGTTTTGTTGTTGTTGTTGTTGATGTTGTTATTTTAATTGCCATGATTTACTGGAATCAGATTTTAACCTGTAAGCTTTAAACTTCAAATGTTCTATATCTTCCACAAATATTTAAAAAAAAAGTTTTCTACTTTCAAAGTTCAATTTCTACCCATCACTTAATCTTTCATTGAAAACAAAGCAAAAATCAGACATAAGCCTAAATATTTTTAACACCCTTTAAAAATTTTGGATTTGCCTTTCAGATTAAAAGAGAACATTCATTATTATAGAAATAACATTTGCTGTTTCTTCATAAGAAATATAAAATTGATAATTTGGCATGTAAAGTCAAAAAGTATCCTAAAAAAAAATCGTAAGACAAAAGCAAGGTCAGTCAGAAATGTGTCCTTTCTGCATCCAGTCTTCCCTTTTCTTGATGTATTTAAGCAAACCTGAGAGCCTGATCCAAAACTTACTGAAGTTAATGGAAAACCTTCACTGTCTTTGGAAATGGCCTCAAATGTAGAATTTGGATTCCTAAACAAGGTTTTCTAAGCTTCTGTGTATGGAATTAAGAACCTATTTAAAAAAACTTTACAAAGTAATCTATATTTAATAAGAGTGTGTTCTGGTTTTTTAGGGGTGTCAAACACTTTAAATTCAAATGTCTGACAGAAGTGTTAATGCGTTGAATGCCATCAGATTTGCAGTTTATGGTAGAGAAACGAGTTTGACTTCTTTTTTTAAACAAATTGATATTTAACCTTTACAGCTATTCAAGGCCTCCTATTGCTGACAGTTGCACTTGTTCCACGTTGCCTGAATTTTAAGCAAGTCAGTAATACTTCAGGTTTTATCGCAGCTATTTACTAGAGTGCAAACACTGACCTCCACATGACAGCAGCAGAAAGATGCCTTTTTTAACTATTGAGGCTAAATTGCACACACTAAGCTTAGCTCCTTAGAAGTACTTTTGCAGTGCAATAGCTAACATCTTCTGTGCTTTTTCTTCAGTGGAATTATCAGAGTCAGATCGGAGACTCAGACTCCTTATGAGATTTGGATGTTTAACAACAAGATTTGTAAAAAACTGATCAGCTATGTATATTGTCAAGGACAAATAAAAAATAATAAAAATAGGTTCAGTTTATGAAACTACCAAGTTGACTGGTGCCTAAACTTACAGCAGTGTTGACCTTGTTTCAATATCTCAGATAACTCTAAGTAAGCTACAATATTTGCACAGCATGACGTAATACAGACATGCTACCTTGGTCTTTCATTTGTGAAGAATTGGCTTCAGTCTTGTTAGACCTTCCTTAGCTGAAGTTTGTTTCTGGAATAACCTCCTAAAAGGTCAAATAGAGTAAATCATGTTTTAGGAAGGAGGCTACTAAATTTATGAAAGGAATTGTATATAGTTGTGTCTGATAATGCTAAGGGACAGTATTCAATGGTCTAAGATCTAATTTCCTTGAGAACACACCTCTGCTCTGTGTTAGTGAATGCATCACATCACTTAGCTAGTCCAGATTTTTTAGGATGGCTTAAATGGGCCTGTAAATGCCTTAGAATTAAGACCTGCTGGCATGATAGAGGAATAAGAATCCTGTTCCTGTTTGAGCTTGGTAGTTGCACAGTAGCTCTGGTGTGTGCTTTGCCTAAATATACCACTTGAAACTTACCTTCTGACTGGATTGTAGCAGCTAAACAGTGTACAAGTATATAATTTATGATGGACTGTTTCATAAGAGTATTTGATGATCTGATTCTACAAGTAAGCTCTCTAAAATGAATGTCCAATTTCTGTATCTCAAAACCAAAAACCAGTTGCAGGGTCTAAGATGAGTTTTTCAGGGGATCAAAGACCGAGTCTTCTGTCAAGAGAGACATGTCTCCAAAGAGTTACTCGTGGCTGCTACATGCTGACCAAGGGATTATCCATCGCTAATGGGAAATACAAGGTCAAAAAGTATATTTCCAGCTATAGTTAAGCCTTAGGAGTCTTTTTTTTGTTTTTTTTCCAGTTGTGAGTAACTTTGCAAGATGAAGGGAAGGACAGATGTCCTAATTAATTGATTAACCTTTTTTAAGAGCTTAAGAACTTGCCTCAGACTTGTTTATTAGTGATCTCTAGCCAAGTATGATCTGGTTAGTGAAGTCCGTTTCCAAAGGCAAGGACTTAACTAAACGTAGCCCACTTTTTAATCCATCACTACTGGTGCAGAGCTACTCCTCTTTTGAACAGTTTAATAGTTAGAACACCTGCCCAGGAAATAGGAGATGTGTTCAATTTCCTTTTCAGCTTCATCTCCTACTTCACAAGGTCATGCTTACTCTGGTGGATTATAGAACAAGAGAGAGTGAAAAAGGAAAAGGGAAAATGGAAAGTTACTCTTGTGTTGGGTCACTGTGCAGGCAGAAATGCAGCATTTATGAAGACAAGAGAAGGTCAAATAAATGGAAGCCTAAACATCTGGTGGTTATAGTTTTGAAACCCCTCAGGCTGAACCTTGATGTCTCTTCTTCTCTCACTTAGAAAGTGAATGTTTTAATAACCAGGCTAGCATATAAAAAGTATGTGTGACCCTTGTGATACATTATTAGGTGTTACTGTGAGTAGACTTTTACAACTTGGGATGTAACTAGAATTGGACCTAAATAGCTCTGTGAAGTTTTAGTACATGACGGAAATCACTTTGACTGCTTGTAAGTGAGCCTGACTGTAAAGCAATAGATTAACCATACAGTAAAGATATCATTTTTTACAAACAGCTGTGTAAAATGACTGGCCCATTAATAAAGCAGCATCTCCACATCGGAGGTGGCCACCAGTTCTTAAGGACAGATAGGTCATTGCTAAAATGCATGCACTTTGGGGTTTTGTCTGTTGTTTTCAATTCTATATTCAAAGGGCAGCAGATTTTGAATGCCAATGCAGATTGATGTCATCACTAACAGGATAAGCATTTGGAGTGGCACTCAGTGAATGATTGACATTGGGTATACAGCGAGTTCTTATTCTGTCAGAATTTGGCATGTTTCTAAGTGTCAAAGTTAATCCACTGCCAGCTATTTGACAGGATTGTACTTAGTGCCTGATGCCAGTCTCCAAAATGTTCATGATTAAGGCTGCATACAAATGCTGCTTATTCAATTGAATAAATAACAGTTCCACTCACACAAGAAAAGGTGGAGTCTCCATACAAACATATTATTTCCACACAAAGTAGTAAATCGTGGCATGGAATACCAAGGTGTTTGTGCTGAGCATGTGAATTGGTAATCATCTTTGCAAGGTTGGCAGTGGTGAGAAATATTCTACCTATGTGAGGTGCAGTGTCAGCAGGAGAGCTCTGAGAATATAATAAGCAGCAGTAACTGCCCTGGCTGTACAAAAGGAAAAACATGTTGAGTTCTCAACATTTTGGCCAGCACATAGAGGGTTAGGACCCTAGAATATCTTTTTAGGATTGTTAATGCTTCCAGTAGTTCAATAGCTGAAAGCTGTTCTTCCAACTAGCTCTTGAGCTCACAAAAAGTAAGAAGTCTTCTAAAGAGATGTACACAGGAGAGAGGCAGAGATGACATCCTGCCTTCCCTCGCCAGGGTTCAGGCTGTCTGGATCTATGCATTGTCCTGTACAAACATCTCTTTCATACTTCCATAGTGTGCCTACAGCTGGCATGACTAAACAAGTCAGTGTAAGCACACCAGAGCTGCGAGTAAAAAGAAGTATGAAATACTATCCTCTTCTTCCTTCACTCTCCTTTATTCTTCAGTCTTATAACCTGCTTTCTGTATAAGAACACACTGCTTTTTTATGGTAACAGAAGTAGGAATTTTTGCCAATGATTTCCAAGATAGCAAAACAGAGAAGGCAAACTACAAGAGATGCGAGACCAGCCAAGATGTGAGCATAAAAGGACAAGAAAGGAAAACCTGGGGCATGTAAAACAATCATCAGAGAGTAGAAAATGGACAGGATACGAGAATGAAAGAAAAGACAGTGATGATACTGATGGAAACTTCTGACAATACAGTGGGAACCTTCTAAATGGATATTTTGTACCCTACAAACAGATATTTTAAAAATCTCAGACTTTCACCTTCTCCTATCATATGCTTTTCACATTTCTTCATATTTACCTTCTCTCATGTAAAAAGTTGTAAGCTCCTTGGGACAGAGATTTCTTTTCAGCTGTGGAACCCCAACTACTGACTGGGCCTAGTAACTATTTCCATACATTATAAGAGTGGTTCAGGTATTCTCTATCTATATCATCTGGAGAAATTTATTTTTCTTGGATAAAAATTGTAGATTTCTTGAAAATTCTTTTCAAATTACCTGCAGGAAAAGAGATACAAAGTAACTTGCTTTGAGTTCTACAACCTAATTCAAAATATTTCCTTTTTTGAACTGACTGAGAAGTGTTCCCATGTGAACCTCATGAGGTTCAACAAGGCCAAATGCAGGGTCCTGCACATGGGTCAGGGCAACCCCCGATATCAATACAGGCTGGGGGGTGAAGGGATTGAGAGCAGCCCTGCCCAGAAGG
>NW_008794490.1:878384-879759 GCF_000699145.1 Aptenodytes forsteri
ACAGGTTGCCCAGAGAGGTGGTGGATGCCCCATCCCTGGAAACATTCCAGGTCAGGTTGGAGGGGGCTCTGAGCAACCTGATGTAGTTGAAGATGTCCCTGCCTGTGGCAGGGGGGTTGGACTAGATGACTTCTAGAGGTCCCTTCCAACCCAAACTATTCTATGATTCTATGACCTCTACAGGCTACTACAAGTTCTGTTTTAGCCCATGGCAGTAATCCTCATGGTTTTCAATGAC
Source organism: Aptenodytes forsteri (assembly GCF_000699145.1). Classification (NCBI taxonomy): domain Eukaryota; kingdom Metazoa; phylum Chordata; class Aves; order Sphenisciformes; family Spheniscidae; genus Aptenodytes; species Aptenodytes forsteri. The sequence continues at coordinate 878,623 of NW_008794490.1, forward strand.
ATCGATTTTTCATCCTCCACTTACATTCATTTTCCTCCTAAATTTACCTTTGATCTAACTTATTTTCTCCTCTAACTTGTGTCATGTATTCTGGAAACCATGTAAGAATGGAGTTAATACTGGTGTCAAAATGTGAAATGGAGGTAACACTAAGAAATGCAGAACTGAAAAGAAATATAGTTATTTTACCTTAGAAGTGTCTGAAAATTATTTCATTAAACTGGATTTTTTTTAAATTTTATTATGCATAAATTTTCAATATTTCAACTCTTAATTCCTCTTCTGTGGTGAAAATAATACTAAAATGTTCTATATTTTCTTGGCTCTAATAGTACCACATTGGTGTGGTACTTGTGATGTCATTTCATATCTGGATATTCTCAGGTTTCTTTTTCTATGACATAAATTGAGTTGGCTTTTGGATATTTTTTATAATTGTCTGTGATTTCCAGATGTCTGCCAGCCATATCAGTTTGGTTGGTACTACACAGTAGATCAGAACAGGCAGCTTGTAGACCCAGAGGTACCAGGTATGTCCACAGTCAACAAGCATCAGTTTGTTCAATAGGTGCAATACTTACTAAGGTAGAAGTATTTCTTCTTCAGAAGGGTCTTTTCACACATGGTCAGTTTCCCCATTTGAACAGGTCTGGAAAGTCTAGCCTATCCTGTGCACTCTGTAGAGGTGATATGGACGTATACACTAAAACTCACATAACTTGAAAATACTGGATACACTGAACCTATTCAGTTTAAATGGATTACAGCACACAGTGATATTTTTCTCTTCAGGAAATCTCAGACAACAGAATGATAGCCACTGTCACCATCCTGTAAAACAATAACTATTTTACCCGATAATAAGTTCCAAAGTGTTTCCCACATGAAATAATTTAATTACTCTGTACATTACTGTACATTTACTACCCGCTATTGGTTATACAGGCTGGTAGTGATGAGGTTCCAGAGAGAAGTCCTGACACGATCAAAAGGGACTTCAGGGCACTGGGGCGACTGTTTGAAGGATCAGGAGCACAGGTAGTGTTTTCCTCAATCCCTACGGCAGCAGGGAAGAATACTGAAAGGAGCAGGAAAACACACCTGATCAACACGTGGCTCAGGGGCTGGTGCCATCGG
>NW_008794490.1:882584-885486 GCF_000699145.1 Aptenodytes forsteri
AAGGCCTTTGACACCGTCTCCCACAGCATTCTCCTAGAGAAGCTGACGGCTCACGGCATACACAGGTGTACCCTTTGCTGGGTCAAAAACTGTCTGGGCGGCCGGGCCCAGAGAGTTGTGGTGAATGGAGTTCAATCCAGTTGGTGGCCAGTCACGAGCGGTGTTCCCCAGGGCTCAGTTTTGGGGCCGGTCTTGTTCAATATCTTGTTCATGGCCATTTCCTCTCGTCCTATTGCTTGTTCCTTGGGAAAAGAGTCCGATACCCACCTTGCTACAACCTCCTTTCAGGTAGTTGTAGAGAGCAATGAGGTCTCCCCTGAGCCTCCTTTTCTCCAGGCTAAACAACCCCCGTTCCCTCAGCCGCTCCTCATAAGTCTTGTTCTCCAGACCCTGCACCATCCTCATGAATCCTTTTGCATAGACAGTTCAACCTGGGTGGAAGCAAAAGGAAGAGGACTCCATGTTGAAGGCTACACCTCAAAGGACTCTGACATCTTCCCCTCTCTGAGTTTGTGGGTTTCCTGAACTTAATACAGACTTCTTAATCCCATTTTATGTCTCTGACCCCATCCTCCAAAAGTAGTAGGTCTACCTTTGCACCTTTTCTGAGGGAAAGAAACAGAAAAAAAGATAACTACTAAGCAGGATTGGACAAGAGGCAGAGAAATAAGGTCCATTGTCAGCACTAATGTAGCCTCACCACTGGACAGAAGAGAGCATGAAATAGATGGCAATGGCATGGTACTATGCTGAGTGTAGAATACTTATCATCAGCTATGTACATGAAAGAAAAGAAAATTAGTCACAGAATCATAGAACAAGTTAAGTTGTAAAACACCTCTGGAGGTGACCTGATCCAACTCCCCACTCAGAACAGGACCAACTTGAAAATAAAATCCAACTTCAAAGTCAGGTTGTTCAGGGCATTGTTCAGTCAAATTTTGGCTTTCTCCAATACTGGAGATTCTTCAACCCCTCTTGGAAATTTCTTTCCAATGTTTGATGACCTTACTGTAAATCTTGTTTTCCTAATGTCTAATTTAAATTTCCCTTCCAACAACTGGTGTCTGTTTCCTTTTCCCTTTTCACTATTCATCTCCAGGAAGAGTCTGGCTTCATCTTCTCCATGATTTTCCATTAGGTAATTGAAGACAGCAATAAAAACCATATAGCTTTGCCTTCTCCAGGCTGAACAAACTTTCCAAGCTTCCTTTTATATGTGCTCCAGCTCCCTAATCATCTCAGTGACCTTTTGCTGGACTTGCTCCGATATATCAGTTCCCATCTTGTGTTGCGGAGCCTAAAACTTTGTCACAAGTGCCAAATAGTAATAAATACTTTGAGGGAAATCCTTCAAACTCTTGGCTACACTCTTATAGTAATGCTCCCATATGTGGTTAGCTTTCATCACTCCAAGGACATACCACTGACTCAACTTCATGTAAAATTTTTTTGAAAATTAGTTGTAAGTATGTTTCTAAAAGAAACTGAATAAAACCCTAAAATTTAAATTCTGTAATATTTCTTCTTGTCTCCCCACTCCAGAAAAGGTTTGCAAAATAAATGTTTGTGAATATTTAGAAACCTCAGATATAATATAGTAAAAGAGAAATAAAACACATCTGAATATTTTTGCTTCCAAAGTGACAAATGTTTTAAGAAAGGCTTGTCTGCTCCCTTTCAGATTTTTTCAAATTCAAGAAAAAAATCTTTTATGCAACTCCCCAACCTTCAGATTGAATACTTTCTTTAAGGTATCTCTTCTGAGTGTTAGACAAAATATTAAACAACAAATAAAGACAACATTAAAAACTTGGCTAAAGATTAATTCACTTTGTCCTTTAAATAACATCATGGGATTTTGATCAAGCTACTTCTCTAACAGCTAACATCCATTTTTTAATCCATTGTTGTAAATTAAACTTTCAATTTAAATTCACTAGAGTAAAAAGTGAATTAATATAATCAGAACCTTTAAACACCCTTTTTTGCTTATCTTTAGTATTATAGTAATAGGTGCGCAAATTTCTAACTGGCAATTCTTTAATGCTGACAAGGGGGAGAACTGGTTTGACTTTGTTCTGCTAGGTGTTTTTTATTTTGTTTATCTGAAAATTTGAAAAAAGTGCTGATGAGATCTATAGGCCAAGTTATTTGCATGACTAATAAGTTTAAATTTGACGCCATAACATTGACAGATGCTCATTTTCAAATACTTATCATGTATGTAAAGGTAAATGTCAAGCAGTACTTATTAAGAAAAGACCTTACTCCTGAGAAGTATTATGAGTTGAAGAAGAAAAAAACCAAAACTAAGTATAGCAGACGTGTCAGCAATGAAAAACTACTCTGTTTCTAGAGACACATGTAAGAAAAGGCCCACATTTTGCATTTTATGTCTATGTTCTCTAGGAGAGACATTTAAATTTCTTCCTATTGCTATCAGAATTTATTGACAGTCACATTTTATATATAAAATGGAACTTCATATAGTTTATAAATAATTAATACATGAATAAAACATCTATAATAAACATTCATTCAGTTCATATTTTTAGAGTCTGACAAGAAAATAGGTGCTCATACTATGCCTTATAATAATTAAACTTTGACATTATTAGTAAACCTATGCTACTTCTCTTTGTAATATCTTTTTTTAACTGCTATTCATAAATAGAACACAAAACAAAATACTGCCTAATTATATGTATTACAGATTAATTTAAATGTTTCAAGATTAGTATTCCACTGTATGAGGTATTGCACAAATCCAAGCAGACATCCATTCTCCACCCAGAGTGCTGGTATTTTTCCCCACCTCTTTTAATACCTATTTAATCATAGAATCATAGAATCATAGAATCATAGAATCATAGAATCATAGAATCATTGAGGTTGGAAA
>NW_008794490.1:885576-896647 GCF_000699145.1 Aptenodytes forsteri
AGAGTACACCTGTCTAAGCCGTGAGCCACCATCTTCTCTAGGAGAATGCTGTGGGAGACGGTGTCAAAGGCCTTGCTGAAGTCCAGGTAGACCACATCCACAGCCTTTCCCTCATCCACTAGGCGGGTCACCTGGTCATAGAAGGAGATCAGGTTGGTCAAGCAGGACCTGCCTCTCATGAACCCGTGCTGGCTAGGCCGGATCCCCTGGTTGTCCCGCTCATGCCTTGTGAGCGCCCTCAAGATGAAATGTTCCTGGGAAGTCACATCATGAAATCCAATGTTTATTAAATCCAGTACTGATTCAAGAATCATTATATGTGTATATAGCTTTGCATAAACCTTTGCAAGAGAGATGTATAAAATGAGACTGGACAGAAGTGCAAGTTGGGTGTTGATATATTTGGGAGAGTTTTACCTTAGAGCAGATACTGGAATTCCCCAACTGTTTTATTATGTTCAATACAGTTCAGATTCCAGTGGTACAACTATGATATTCAGATTACCTGAATCAGATAGGTTGTGAATCCCATAGGATTAGTTGTACCAAGAATCCCACTTAGGAGATGTTAAAAGTTACTGCAGTGGGTGCCAACTTTAAACAGATCTTAATATGATTTAAAGTATAAAGACACAGTGAAGGAAATGAGAAAACTCACTTCTGAGCTGATAGTACTTGATCACTATAACTTCAGAAGAATAAAAATAATTTAAAAAGTTATGACACCTTATTAAGAAAGGTGAAAAAACCCCTGCAACTTAGCTAATTTCCAACTCATTTTTCAGGAGCTTACAATTAAGCAGCAGTGGATGTTAGTCATTACTGTAATTATGGTGCCTAAATGAGATTGGTCTTGTAACTGGACGGGTACTACTACCCCTGGACCATGCCTCAGATAGAAATAGGATGAGTGCTGACACTTAAACTCTTCTAATCCATTTTAATTTGAATGAAATGGAGAAAATTCTTGAAAGATATTTTGTGAACACTAATTACTGTTTTAGCATTATGGCAATTAGAAAGGAAAAGGATGAACATTAACAATTAACAACACGTTCAAAAGATGTGTCAAGGAACACACTTTGTACCTGGCATATTGCCTGCATCTCAGACAGACAGAACCAGATGTCATTTATTCCTCATGGAGTATCATCTCCCCCCAGATTGAAACTCCCTTGTTCCCTTAACCCTGACACCTTCACCTCACTGGAATATAAGCAGGACCCAAAAAGGAGACGAGGGCTTTGAATCTTTCAGTCAGATAAGGATTTGATCAGCAGGGAGAAAGGGGAGAAAGGGGAGTTTGCCCTTAGTTTATATTGGCTCATAGACAAGGTTGTTGGAAACAAAATATCAGAGCAATTATATGTTCTTTTGAAAGAGAAATTGAGCTGGATAAAATTACCATAATTACCTTCCCTGACTCAACTTATTTTTGTTTCTTTTTTTTTTTCTGTTTATGATACAAGTTCAAATGTGTCATGTCACTATCATTAACTGAACATTAGTGAGGTTAGATGATAGAAATCTGTTATTTTCTTTAATCTCACTTTGTTTGATCAGTTATTAAAGGTACCTCTCTCTCAAAGTATGTATAAACGATTTGTAATCAAAGGCTTTATTAAAAAAGGAGAAAGAAACAGAAAAAAATTTTAAAATAGAATTATCTCCATCAAATTTCTTAATTCAAAGCATCAATAGATGTAAACACACAATACACACATGCACACTTCCTTAATATTCAGAGTCCAATCCTATATTTATTAAAAAAAACTCTTATGGTGCCCTTGCAATGCCCTTGCAAAAAAAGGCATCTCCACAATGATGCAAACAGAAATCACATCATTATGCTTTAAAATACGCAAGGCCTGTTATACCTCATAACTCGTATAAAAGATTCACTTTATTCTTCAAAATGTGTTATTCCTCCTTTCTTTGCTGCATATTATCTCACAAATTATTTTTGTGTGGAAAAGACAGGTAGAGAGAGCAGTGTAAGCGTTAAAGGTAAGGAAGGGGGAAATCTACTTAGTCTATAAATGCCAGGTTTTAACTTTTTTTCTAAATAACAGTAGGGACAGAAAAAAAAAACAAACCCACAAAAAACCCCATACAACAAACAAACCCAAACAACCCCCAAACAGATAATCTCAGCCATTACCCTTAGGGTTATTATTTTACTATCTTTCTGTGGCAATCACTTTGCTGAAGTACACTTTTTTAAATTGCTTTTTCAATTTATAATGAAATCCTGTGAAATTCTATTTGCAGTACATTAGTTGCCATTTTGAATCTGGGAAATGCATAACTTAATCATTTGTATCTGTGTAAATAAGGTACCCACACACCAGTGGTTTCCCAGTGGTGAACGTGTTATGTTCCTGCCAGTTTTGAGGTTACATATGCCTTTGTTACTGTGATCTGGCAGCAACAAGAAGTTGTTATTTATAAAGGCAATTAGAAATGACCAAGAGACCTATCCAGTTGCAATGTTGCACTGAGTACATTACTCAACATGAGTAGCTGATTTAACAGGAACACGGGACTATAAGAAACATCTCAGATACTGTTATTCTTTTCTTGCCCCCACAAATCTAATTTGAAGGCTGTTTTATTAGCCTTACAGGTCTAATGATTAGGAGACACTTAGTCCTAGAAACACGGACTATTGCTAAGGAGGGATTCACCTGAACAAATATGTTGTATGTATATAACCATCTTAACCTTCCAATATGGTTGAAGGAGGCAGTCACTCTTAAATCATGATTCATCTCATAGGTAAAAGTAGACATTCAAAATTTGCTAGGTGAAGTAAATACTCAAGTGCTTGCATTTTCCCACTGACTACAAATTGAATCTAGATGCCTAAACGCAAACACAGATGTTGGTATGGCAGACATCTCAAGTAGCTTAGCAGGACCTGTACTTCTTGTTTATTTTTACAAGACAAATTCCTCTTTTTAATACTGAAAAGCCTTGGTCTGCCTCTATCCCTAGGGAATCTTGCTGTAAATTATTTGTTTTTTAAGATTTTCATCCATAAAGTAACTCTGATAGGCCACATTCCCTGGTGGAGAAATATATTGTTGTACTGATTTCAGTACTTTGCCACATTTGTCAACAAATATTGGCTTATGGTCAAAAGAAGCCACATTCATATTTCCTATGTCAGTATTTTGGGTGAATAACAACATAGTGTATCTGCACTATCTAACCTGGGGCATCCAGCATCATCACTCTGAACTGCTACCTGCAACATCCTACACCTCTTCCTGGGCCAAACATGGAGTCTGGCCTCTTGAACATGGGCACTCTAAGACCTATGTGAGATGTTTAAAGTGAACCTGAAGTAGAAGTGAGTCTCCCCAGATATGAAGAATAATTAATTATCTCTTTGGAAATTCATGGAAAATGCATCCTCAGGAATCAGGTTCAATTAATTAAGTACAAAAAGCTATATATCTTAAAGTAGTTTGAGATAGTTCTATGCAATCTAGTTAAGCATTTTAATTTTTTATCTAAGTATGCCAGACATTCACTTATTAATACACAGTCCCAATAATTTCATAGTTGTTTTAGAGATGATGAGGGAGAGTGTTGTATTGATAAAATATTTGGACTTATTTATATGCTTTAATGAAAAACATTACAAAAGAGGCAAATCCAACCCATTCATTTTCAGGAAAAGGGCATTAACCAATGCATAGCCTTGTAGTTTGATAGCAGGGGACCTGAGAATAAACATGTGCCAGCTGAGTAACCTTGGATATATTTCAGTCCTATTTCAAGTGCAACAATTGTTGCCCTACAATACTCTAGTAACCTCATTATATATTAAAGTTTTGTACATAACATTCTGACTCAGTTTCCCAAGAAAGAACAGAACAAAACTCTGTAATATGTGGGGTTTTGTTTCAGCTTTTTCTTGGTTTGTTGGATCTGAACATTTTTACTGGCTGTATAGGGCCAATATTCACTGTCAGAGATTTTTTTTCCCCTCTATACACACTAGATGAAGATTAAGTGGGTGGTACTCAAGTCATATAAACTACTGTCTGAACTGGTGAATAAGCAGTATTAAAAAGTACAGGTATTTCTCTCTCTCTTTGAATTGAACTGAAAATAATCTTTGCATGAACGCTTTAGCCCAAGTTGTGTTAACTGGATATCAGGGGGCCATGGTTTCTGTCTTGGAAGGGCCACTCCTTTCAAAATTGAAATTCTGAAGCCAGGTGGCTGAAATAGCTTCCAGGCACAATGGCTTCTGCTGAAGTCAAAACTGAGGAAAACACGTGATATAAGTGACTCTGGTATTCAGAACAGTCTATACATATCTGAATGATTAAAAATAAATCTCTGTATAATACAACCAGTGTATTATGCACACTGTACACCAACTAATGCCTTTGAGAAATATGTATCACATAAGTAGAAAACAATGAATTTGAAGACTGTCATATTATGTCTGCAGGTGGCTACAACTCTGAAAGCTGAATGAAAAATTTTACATTAGTAGATTATTCTATGACAAGATAGATGAGTTACTTCATATTCCTTTCTTCCAAATTTATCTTTAGTACGCAACAAAATAATTTTCTTTTCCAGAAAGTACTATGCAATTAAATAATACTTAAATGAATTCGTTAATTAGCCAAATGCCCCATTATTGTCTTGGTTAGTTACACTGTAGGGATACCCTCCTGCCAAACCCTCCCCGCCCTCTGAAAGCATGAAAAAGGGGTAATAACTGGGCTTTTATCTGGTGAGTCCTTAAGCTGAATCCATTTCTGTCCAAATGACATGGCATGTGCTAGTGTTGTACAGTCAAACAGAACAGATATGTAGTAAATTCAGTGTTTGTATTTACAAATTGACTTACAAATACATAACAAGCACTGAAAATATCATTATTTTCCATGTCCCTGACAGCACACATAGCTATGTACAAAGAGCAAAAATAATAAAATCAACAGCAGGGAATTTGGGGATTGTATGGTATTGTCTCTTGGTGTGACACCCCATCCCCCCACCCCAGATCACTAACAACTACCAATTTAGTGTGTTTGTTTGTTTGTTTGTCAAGAATAGTCAGTATTTTATTTGTATATTTATTTCCATTACCAAAGGTAATCTTCAGCTAACTTCTACTAAAAATCATTTAAATATTTTTTTAATATTTTGCAGAATTGCATTATACTGCTTGAGTAAGTCACTTTACAGCTCATAAAGTAGAACCTGAGTATGAGCAAGTTTGAGAAATCTTACTGTCTGAAGACAAAAAATGGGTATCAGCAACAGGCAATCCAAAACACTTCAGTCTGGGTCTGTAAGATCCAAGAATCCAAGTACCTGGCATGGACGGACATTAGACTGACCCATTTGAGAACATGTATATTATTGATAGATCTGAAGAAGTTTTGCAGTAGGTTGATTTTTTAACAAGGAAGCAAGATGAAGCTAAAATTAAGAGCTCTGTTCAGGGCCTAACATCATAATATCATAAAGGAACCAATAGCAGCATGAGTCCACAGGCTATCACCACAGAACTGAAGGTATACATGACATAGATCAGTTTCCTCAGGTATTGACAGTTATCATTGCAAAATTTAAATTGAGGGACTAGGAAGTTTTGAAGACATCTTTTCTCTTTCTGGAGAGCAAATTCCACATACAACAGCAAGTGAAGTGAAGCATCAGAGATACTGAACATGTACAGGGCATCCAAAGTATCCTGTGATAATCTATTAATTATTAAATCCTGTGTTTACTCTGCAGAGTGAGTGGAAAAAAGTGATTCATTCCTTTTCCCAAGAAATAGTAGTGAATCATTTCTGGTTTATTTCTTTTTTCAAAGGCATAACATAGGCCCTCAAAGTAAATATCCCAGTGAAACCAACAAAAAACTCAATAATTATGTTTATACCCCTGAAATATTCTGACCTCCCACTGGTTTCAGTGAGTGGCTTTGACTGTGGAAGACTAGCATAGGTAATTATGACACCAGTGAAGTCAATGAAAATGCTCCCGCTAGTGCCAGTGGGTAAAGATTTCCCATTTAAACTACTCACGTTCCTTCAACTTACCCTGTAACTAAAACTTAACATCTGCTTATCATATGCATATCTTTTGATTTTTAAAAGTGTTTAATGTTTCTTGATTTATATACTGCTAAAAACTTTGGAGATTTAAATGTCTAGGTAAAATTAATTGTTATTCCTTACTGTTATAAAATATTAATGTTCTGAGATAATCACTTAGGAAAAAAAAAAAAATCTCTGTTGAACTATTTAGGGCTTCTCCTACAATGTATGTTAATATCTTATAAAAATATTTCTGAAATTGGTTGTTGCCGTACTCAAATACAGTTACAAATTCTGCAGTTCTACAGTTATAAGTTATGCTCTAAAATATGGAAATCATAATTTACTTTCAGAGACTCATTTGATTTCCATTGGTGCAGTGTTATTGATTTAAACAAGACTGTCCCATTGGAATGGAGAGCAGAATTAGGCTTTCCGTAAAAAGACAATGAAGTATAGAGCCATGATTTGTACAAATTAATAGTGGTAGTAATAATAGCACTACTAGTAGCAGTTGTAGTACTTGTAGTAGTAGTAGTGATACTTTCATTCGTGATTAAAAAATAAAAACCTATGGAATAATAGAACAAACACAACTAGTTCCAATGAAATCACATTAAATTTATAGCATAGAAGGATGAAATAATTCACTTGATAACACGTGTTGCCCTCAGTCTTCTGCTCTGGCAATAAACACAGCTTTGAAAATTTTTCTCTCCGTGGAGCAATATTTTATTTCTACTATCCCCACAGTCTTTGTGAGAATAGTATAATTCTTAACCTGTAGCCCATAAGTAATAATATTCTGTAAGAGAACATTTGCTAGCAATTGTTTATACACTGTAGCATGTTTGAAATGGAAAGACAATTTAAAACATAGCCTCCCTAAGTAACTACAATTTTTGGTCTCACAAACAGCAATGCTAAAATGCTATATACTATTAAAAAGAAATATGACATCGCTGGATAACTGCTAACATTATAATAAGAAGGGGGTGGAAAAAAAGGAAGTATCTTTGGGATGGGGAAATGTTATATCTTTATGTATTGTTTTCCATCTAGTTTGGCCTTCACACACAACCAACCATTTTATGTAAAAGTTGCATGTACTATATGACAATATATAATGAAAGATCAAATAGACCAACTGATGCATTTTAATCCGATTTTATGCAGGAAATGTTGTGGAACAGCACCATCTGCAGGTGTGCTATCATAAATTTAATGTTCTTGGTGTAGAGAGACTTTGTTAATGTCATCTGTCCTTTTTTGGTACAGATTTGATCTTCGCTTTTGGGGAAAATCCAGCAGCCAGTGAGGTATGGATTATTTTGCAGACAAAGTGCTTGTCATAATGGACAGTTAAAAATAATATAGAAGTACAGAACCAAATCTTTGTTTAGCAAATATTTAGCTTGAAAGATCTCTTCTCTTGTTTGAGAGTCCTTTTGTTTTTAAGAACTGAATAGACCTACCTGTTTAGTTACATTTCGTGTAATTATGTCTTATATGCAGTTACACAATCTATACTTTTTCTGTGTTGCAAATACTTATTTTTATATTTGTAAAATATTAGACACAGTTCTGAGAAATCTTTGTTTAGCAAATATTTAGCTTGAAAGATCTCTTCTCTTGTTTGAGAGTCCTTTTGTTTTTAAGAACTGAATAGACCTACCTGTTTAGTTACATTTCGTGTAATTATGTCTTATATGCAGTTACACAATCTATACTTTTTCTGTGTTGCAAATACTTATTTTTATATTTGTAAAATATTAGACACAGTTCTGAGACAGATCAGAAAAGAAAAAGAAAAGTCAGTATGATGCTGTATAACAAGGTTAGGAATTGCATCAAACTGCTTTATAATGTATCAATAAAAAGTATCATTGTTGCTTAAAAATAAAAAAAAAAAATCTTGCGCTGCTCCCGTCAGAAAACTGGATGTTCTTAAAGACCGTATTTTTGCCTCACTTTCTTCTACCTCCAACACTTCCAACCCGTTGTACGTGTTTGGAGTAGAAATACTGTGTAGTTTGAAAAATAGCCAAATGTTTATGTGGAAATTTTTGAAGAGGAAGGGATTAGGTAATAAGCCATCCATTTGTGTTAGAATTTATGTTTATTTACATTTTTAAGGAACTCTGATCACTAATTTGATCCAGGGAAATATATTTAGCAGCAATAAAACCTGAATGCTACTCATATTTATTCAAAGGATGAAAATAATTATTTCTTTGTTATAATGCAGAGCTTTCCATGACAGTACAAAGCCATTCAGAAAAAATACAGTCATGTCCCTAGATCCTAGATTGGTGCACTTGTATGTAGGTTTAAAGCTCCAAAACCATCTGAGGTGGTCATGGTGCAAAATATACAGAAAGAATAGGGGAAGAAAATGTTACCCATTCATGTGTGTTCTCTCTTGAGCTTAATTCAGTGCAGGGCTCAACCAGTCCCTAGCACAATGCAGAGGAAGCAATGAGTTATATTTAAACACCGAACTGAAACTTAAGGGCTTTAATCCTTCAGTGCTGTATGTTTATGCCTTTGTAAACCAAATGCAGAGCAGAGTTAAAGTTTACAACATAGCAAAATGTCAATGTTCTACAGCCATTTGCTCACTTTTGCCACACATACAAAAGGGCTTCTACAAGTTGAAACTCCAAGCTTGCGACCTACATTTAAATATCCCTTTTTTAAAGATCTCAAGACTTTTCTGTAACTATTTAATTCATACATTTTTGTCAGAGAATATTTTTCTGACTATTCTTTATTGAATATCTGTTTAAAACAAACAAACAAACAAACAAAACCCCTCTATACTTAGGTACTATAGATTGTGTAGCATGGTGTTCAGAAACACACAACTGTTTTCCAATGTATTTGTCTAAGACTTCCAGGAGGAAAAAACCACTACCATGAACAGATGTAGACAGGAAACATGCAGCTGGGCATTTTTCAGGGAAGTTGATTTTTGCTGGAAAATATTGAGCCATTAAAATGGAAACCACAGCTATAAATACATAGGGTGGGAGACAGTTCTTGAGCTGTATTTTATTAGACAACAAAGTGAGGTGCTACAAATATCCCAGGCTTCTAGAGAAAAAAAAAAAAAAAAAGACAAAAAAAAAAAATGTTGGTAATGACAATCAATGTTTGAGGATTTATTTTCATTCACTTTTTTGCCAATTTCAAATTGAAAGAATATTAGCAAATCTCAATACCTTTTCAGGTTTTAATTTCATTAATTTCTTTTTCTTCCATTTTTATACTTTTAATTTTAAAACCATACTTTACAAACTGCCTTTTATGGTTTATCATTCGTTTGGTCACTTATAACTTCTTTTTAATAGCCACTAGGGTTTCAAAGCAGGAAAAACACTTACATTAGAACACATCACACAATATCAGAACACTTACTGTATGCAAGATTCCTTGCATATGTGACACAGAATTGACAGACTCCATGACAGTCTGGATGTATCAGATTTTTCTTGAAATCAAAGGCAGAGTACAGGTAGCTAAGTGGGCCTGGCATGTCTGTGCTGCCCCAGATTAATTTAATATCCAGTATCAAGTGAGTATTTCTTTCCACAAATTTCAAATGGAAATATAGGGTCTTAAACTACATTTTCCAGTGCATATAATGCAATCACAACTACTTGGCTTCACAGATTCTCTGTTGGTGGGGGAAGGAAGATAATGCGTTTGTGTCCCTCTTCACTATTGATCAGACGCCAGGATAAATCCCTATGTATGAGTGTTCCACCAGTCCTTAGACCTTGTTCCTGACTCTATGAATGCACAGCGTAAAACCCCATAGAAAGCAGAAGATAAAAGGACAAAGCACAGAATTTAAATTTAAGTCATGAGAGTTAATGGCTGTCAAAGTGCAGGTAAGTCATCATTCTTAGTAGGGAGGAAGGGTTTGATTTGTTTGTTTTTAATTAATATATTACAGCAGACAGAGTGGTGAGAATGGGATTGTAGAAGAAATAAGGTAGTGTTACCAACAAAGAAATTAAAATCAGGAAATGAAGGAGACATTGAGAAAAGCAGAAGGAAGATGGGGCGGAAAAGGGACATTTTATGCTTCAGAAGTCGAGCAGTGTATCAGAGATTGTATCAGTAATGAGTTTACAACACCTTGCTGAAGCAACTGGAATTTTGCAGGCTAAAATATAAATTAGAAATGATTCTTGCAGACATGTTTATCACATCATGAATCCCCAGCAAACACCTTTATGAGGTCTTCCCCTCCATTGACGCCTAATGATATTATTTGTATCAATCTTCATAGAGCATCACACCAGTGTCTTCACAGATTTGTATGTACACTGCTTGACTAGTTTGACACCTTAACATCATTCTCTGTTTTAGATGACAGTGCTTTGATAATTTTATGACAATAATTAAATAAAAACAATTTTGTTCTAAACCTGACAAGAGAAAATGTCAACAGCTTAGTTAAAATTACTGGAATAAGGGCTAGATAGGAATAGTTAATTGTTTGAAGGTTAAAACAGAAAAAGTACATTGGGGAAGGGTGGAAAGATGGTGAGGAATGGTAAGAATTTCATACACATATCTGTGTGTATAAACAAATAGAAAATGTCTTCTGCAAAAATACACATGTATAGATATGCTCACCCACATGTATTTATGTATACATATTGGTGGTTGCTTTCATGGCTCACCCTTGGCAAAAGTCCTGTGTAACAACATTATTCAAGATAAGAGTATGGGTGTAGACACTACGAGTGAATCAAATACACGAGGCCATCTGGAAGGGCATCTGCCCCAAAACTGATCACGTTGAAGATGAAGATGACCATCAACCGGATTAAACAACTACCAGGGAATTACAAAGAGACGTTTGAAGCAAAGCGAGGGTCGGTTTGAAGAGCAGCATGAAAGGAACACGGAGATTTGTAAGGGGAGGAGAGACCCCGGGGGGAAACGGGGTGGGCAGGCGGGTGGGTGCTGCACGC
>NW_008794490.1:896744-901502 GCF_000699145.1 Aptenodytes forsteri
CCCGGGGGGTGCGAGGGGGCACCCGCACGCCCGGGGAGGGGATGGGGAGAGCGCAGCCCGTACGGCCAAGGAGAGCAAGGGTGCGTGTGTGTGATTAGATGTTTTGGGGATTATTTATAGAAGGATATTTTCAAAAATTAAAATGTTTATTAACATTTGGTAACTGTCTAGCATTGCAGTTTATCTGTCGACATAGATCCTGACTCTATAGTTCTCTGATTGGCAGTTACATAGACGTCATTAAGAAATCAATAAACCACTTTGATCCTGACTTGGTTTAAACTACATGAAATAGACAATATGACACCATTTGGATTGAAAAACCTTCAAAAAACAAACCCCAAACCAAATGAACCATCCAATACTCAACTGTAAATTTTACCTCTATGGCACTCTGGTTAGGAAAGATATTAAACCTGGAAAATCATTATATACAATAGAAAAGTCAAGTCGATTATAGTACTATCGCTGTCATAATGTTGCTTGTGATGGAAGCTCAGGCTTTAATTGTAAGTTACATGTTGCTTCCTTTTTTACTACAGCTAATCCTGCCTGCAACCTACACAGCCTGTGCACCTGGATGTGCTATGAAGAGGAATGTACTTCCAGGGATACTGACAAAATGATACTTGTGCATGAACATCAAGGACAAGATTATAAACAGTCATAGTTTAATGAGTCCTCTTGAGAATTGGACATTGCAGCTCTGGTCTCTCTGACACTCGTCATTTACATGAAGAATCAGTTTTAAAATCCAGGCATGTGCCAAGCACTGAAAAATACGCAATATCCAGAATTTCTTTCTTTGGGAGAATACACTTGAGAGAACACCTCTAAACACATTTACATACAGGGAAAAATTACAACTTTCACAAACAAGTAAACTCTGGATAAAATGTGGATAGAACTGCTTTGACATTGGCACTAAGTCATTTTAATTTTCTATAGAGATCTTTATTCATTTGCAGCATCAAATTTATAATTAAACATTATTTTCAGTAACCTGTAAGTACACTTAAATATTTTTATTACCTTTCAGCTGGGAAGCTAATGTTGTAATATATCTGGCTATAAGCAAAAATAGAACAAATGATAATCTTATGTTTTTATAAGGTTCCAAATCAATTTTCAGAGCTCTCAAATAATCAGATATGGAAGCAGGCCGATGCAGGAAAATCTAAAAAACAGATTATATACCCTGGGAAAGCAAATAGAATTAAGTCCATTTTCATAAATGTATCAATAATGGTTGATTTTTATAATTGCAATCATTTATACTAAAGTATTTGAAGTTTGAGATTTTATCTACGCAGACTTTTTGGCAATTTGTTGTGTGTAAGAAAAAAACTTTATCCTGCCTGGTCCAGACAACTGAAGCACTGTAATCCACTGGAAATGCAGTGGATAAACAACCCAGATGAGCATTGTAAACCAGAATGTAATTCAATCCTTTCACTGCATCTAGCTACTTGGGAATCCTTTGACATCAGATAATTTTCCGTCAGGCCTGTAAAATCTGTCTTGCAGTTTTCAATTCTCCCTGATTTTTGTTGCAAATAGACCTGGATTTCTGAGGGTGCTTTGACATTATGAACCGTGTTATGTCTTCTACTGTGTATTCAAAGTAATTTGCTACAGAGTAGCTGAAGAAGCTGTTTCAAACTTCTTTATTTTCTATTTAAATACGTATGTATGTGTGGGTGTATGTTTATAGGTATGCATTTTCTTTTTTATAAAATAACACTTAGATTCCTACTATGAGGTGGAATGCCCCAAATAAATAACAAATTGAAGAATTACAATTGTGACTATTAATTATATCAGGTATCATCAGAAGTAAATGATTACTGAATTCAATTACAGTTAATTATTTTTCCTTACTTAATTACCTAACCATTATTTTTTTATTGAGTGTTTAATGCTTACCTCAGCTATCATATTTTTCTGCTGCTTTCTTATAATTCACGGTGAAGATTTTTTCTCCCTTTTATAGACAGATCTACTCTTTGGCCTTACAATACTAAAAGCAATGTGATCTTTGACACTGACTTGAGTAAGTGGATGACTGATGCACTGAATGCTCTACCAGAAAACAGATCCCATTTGAATCTTTCTGGATTTGATGCTGTACTGTGCTCAGCTAATTTGTTGTTTATAATTAATTTTCTGAATATTAACATTTCTGAACATAAATAAACAAATCAAACTTAAGTTCATTTAATGAAAAAGTTACTTGGTTCTCAGGGCTCTGCTTTCAGCTACTGCTTTTATAAATAAATCAATAAGAAACATATCTATAAAAATATGTATTTGTATATAAATATGTATGTGTGTGTATATTATACATATATGCACATGGGGGTGTATGTATATATGTGAATGTATCTTCATAAAGTTAGATAACTTTTCTCTAGTATAAAAAAGGGTGAATATAGTTGGATAATAGTGTATGTATCTATTTGCTCTGCAATTACCAGTTTGCAATTTTGGAAAACAGGTAAACAATACATAGAAATATTGAAAATATTAATTTTAATATTAATTTTAATATTTAATTTAATATTAATATTAATTTAATTTATTTATTAAATTTAACTATAGATATAAATATATCCTGTACAGTAATAACAATATTCTTGTATCTTCATTTTATAATGTAGTTGTACGTATAACTGGTTAACTGATTGGGGGGGCGGGGTTAGGTTACTGTATTACTGAACTGGAACAAAAAATCTCATAAATATTATTGTGCTTAGATAACAATAAATAAAATATTAAAGTAATCACATTAAAAGTATATTTTTCTATTTCCAGAAGACACAGTAGAAAACAGAAGCCTGCTGGAAAAGATTACTACCTGTTGTGGTAATAAGGTAGTTACTGGGGGTTTTTTGGTTGGGTTGTTTTGGTTTGGGGTTTTTTGTTTGTTTGTCTGTGTTTTGGTTTGGTTTTAATGTCTTGTAGTAGTGGATGTGAACCAGGAAATCATCCTTCAGTAAATGAGTTTCTTTTGCCTACTTTCCTGTAGACTGGAATGCTCTACTCTTTCAAAGGTGCCTCTCTGCTATGTTTCATTAATTTGGCTACAAGACAGCTCTTCAAACTTCTCTCCAATGGTCTTTGCATTTAGCCCTCTGCCTTTTGTTTCTGTCAGAGCAGCATTGTTGCTTCATAGAAGCATTTCATTTTCTCCTTATATCTCCTTTTTTTTGTCTCACTCATGCCTTCTCTTTTTCCTGAAGTTCTTTTAGAATGCATCAGATATACAAAGGAAATATTTAGTAATACATTTCTGTAGATCAATTAAAATGTTTTTAACAGCCTTAGTTTTGCCCAGAAAAAGCCTGATTTCCCTTATGAATAGGTTATGAGTAGCTGTTACGTGGATGGCTGGAGAGAACCAGATAGTAGCTAATCAGAGAGCTGTGAACAAATACTATACATTGGGAAAACAAGCCTGTTACTTCACCTGGGCTGATAACGTCCTACTGAAGGTTGTTTTGTAGTAGTCAGTGTAAGTAGGACCACACTGAAAAGTTCTAAGCAAGTACTGGTCCTCTTCTGCACTGGTCCTCAGAAGTGAACGACAAACTTTAGGCTGATATTCTTGCAAAGGTGGGGAAAAAAATGGCAACTGTGTTTTTCAAAAATTATTTTTGTGTAACTATAGTAACGACATTTTGCTACATCTTTAGCACTGGAAATTGTAAATGGGGGGCCACTGAGAGATACAAGTGAAAGAGGCTCATTGCTGGGAAACCTGCAATCATGCCATCAGAGTACCAGAGGGACTGAAGAGTGACAAAGTGGTGGCTACTTATAATGTACCAAATTCTAGTCACTGATGCATTTCACTTCAGGTTTACAAGAAAAATGAGAGAACCCAGCGAGGGAAGAGTGTCAATAAAAAAGAAAATCTCAACTACTTCTTTATTTTCTTTCCTGCGTTAATACAGCCTTCTCCAATTCATGCAATTAGCATATAGGTTATTTTATGGAAGCTTATATACACAGCTGTGCATAACTCGCACAAAAGTGTGGCAGACTGTATTTGCTATCAAACCAGCCAGCAATCAAATTTTCAGGGGGATTGCCTAAAAATGTTCAGGCAGAGAGAATGAATGTGTTAGCATATCACATCCATCGGGAGTACATTTTTTTATATGCCTTGCCTGGAGGGTTATAGGTATATTTCCAAGAAAGTCTTATCTACTTCTCTCAATTCTTTTGAAATTTTTGTATTATACATAAGTGTTTTTTGCACAAAAAGAGCCATCAGCAGTAGTGACAATGTGTTCTTAAGCACATGTTGAAGGAAAAGCAAAATAGAATAAAAAAGTGAAGTGTTGCTGGAGTTAAAAACACCTGATTATTTAGTTTACAGCAACACAAAAAAATCTTCTAGACATCTACACAGGTCTTTTATTAAGGAACCATCTCTTTAGCAGTATATCTCTTCATAGAGAAATGTTCCCACACTTTGGCTTAACTGGAAAGGCCTATTGATTTACTTAAACCTGAGCATAGCAGTCTGATTTCATAGAATCATAGAATCATAGAGAAACCTGTTGTGTTTAACCACCCTCAGCGTAAAAAATTTTTTCCGGATGGGGCATCCACCACCTCTCTGGGAAACCTCTGCCAGTGTTTCACCACCCGCAGCGTATAAAATTTCTTCCTTATAGATAGTCTAAATCTAACCCCCTTTAGTTTAAAGCCATTCCCCCTTGTCCTGTCGCAACAGGCCCTGCTAAAAAG